>NC_134474.1:40160967-40256408 GCF_964194025.1 Convolutriloba macropyga
AAAATGGTCGGATTATTCATTTGATTCAAATTGTATCAATTTTAGTTTTTTGATTTGATTTGTGCTGATAAGTTGTTTTCTAAAGGAAGCTTTTCATATGGCAAATTTTTTCAAGGTCCTGAATAATTGTACCAAATAACTTAAGAAATATTTCTAGGGTTTTTTCTTGCCGAGATGCCATCAAGATTTTTCAAGAGGACTTGGTTTATTAATATCGTGATACGAAACTCCAGATTTTGTCAAGACTGTCGCAACATGTTTCCCTAGTGATGAGCGGATTCAAATCTTGCAAGAATCTTGCAAGATGATTCAAAACTTTCAAGATTCTTGCAAGAATCTTGCAAGATATCAATCAAGGCAAAAAAATAAATCGGGGTACAAATGTTTTAGGAAACATCTTTGAAGCAAACATTTGTTTATTAAATATTATTATATATTATTATTAAATAAATTTATATCTTGACAACGAGTATTATCAAGTTCCTTTTCACTGGATAGATTTGACAAGATTTATTTCACCGTAAGATTAGTGAAGTTGGCTGAAAATTAATTTTTGTTTATTATCTGCAAGGCTTTGATTGCCTTGTTGTCCTTTTTGAGACTTCCGTATCTTTTTTGTCGCAATGAGTATAAAAATTGGAAGGACAATCTGAAGGAGAACATTATCTTTCTTCTGTTTTTGAACAAAATAATGAGTGATTTGTCCTCAAGCTTGGCACAAATATCGCGTTCTTTTAAGCCACTTTCAGTAGTTATATCCATTTCTTGGAATATATTCCATTCAAGCTATCTTTAACTGACTGAGCGTTTTGGCTCTGACTGCGAATAATGAATTGTGTGATAATTGGGTGCTCCTTACATAAGGTTGTCGTGAAAAGCTGCGGTTACATCGACTTGTTTAGTCTCTTTTTTTCCCATCAAATTCAATGTAAAATTGGACCCCCTTTGACTCATTCAGTGTATAGGGTATTTTAGAACCAAATTTGTCATATAAATTATTTTTTCTGACCTGGTTCAATGGCATCCACACAAACTAGATCGTCTCTGCACCAATGAAAGCTATACGGACTCGATTCCGATACATACATGGACTCGTAGAAAAACGTCTCCTGTAACACATCCGGAATTTCCAGAGTATTGGGGTTTACAGTTCCAATGCCACATGCTCCAAGTCTGTGTCTGTGCAGTGAGTAGGCTAATCTATGTGAGCATAGTGGTAGTGGTTTCACCGATTTTGGCACTTCTCTCGATAGCTTCAAAAGGGCTACGTCATTTTTAATCACTTCCACAGTAGTTTTCGGGTTTTCGTACCTGTCAAAAATATTATGGTTGAATATGAGCGCAACACAGGATTGACTTCGTGCAAAAACATTGAGAAATTGTCTGATGATTTAGAAAAATGAATGAAGTAAAGATCTTTTTTCTTCAATCTTATAGAAAAGATTGAAGAAAATGAATTCTCTATTTTTCTGGTATGCTTCAGAAATTGGCAGGTAATTTTGACGCTGAAGGCTTTTCTTAAAACAGTTTTCAGTTACATCCCTTTAAAACTTATTGAGTCAAGGTTTTTTTGAATGCATTTGTAATTGTATGTGCATCAAAATGCATCAATCACTTTTTGATTTAAGATTTTCTGTTTTCAATTCACTTATTACGTATTTATTTGGAATAAAAAAATTTAAACAGGCGTGCATTGCTGGATAGACCAGTTTTGATCTCAGTGTGAATTTTTAAAATGGAAAAGGATTCCGATTGTATTCGGGTGCTCTCTTTAAATTTTATTTTGAGATTTTCAATAAACGAGAGATCGCATTATCTTCAAATGAGACTCATTGAACAAATATTATATCTTTAGAGTGAAACTCATTGTTTTTATGTTTCTAGCTCATTTTTTCTCAAATTTTTAATGATTACATGAATTTTGCAAGCATTTGTTCTTTTTTGAAATGTTAATTTGTTTTATTGATTAGAGGTCGAAGATACGTTTTTTCTGAAACCTTCAACTGTTTTCAGTTGATGCCCGATGATTTCAACTATTTTAGACACACGTTTTAAATAATATATAAAAAATAATTGATTTTCAGTCTCTGCAACTTTTTCAAAGTTATGTTTTGAAATTTTGTTGCTCAGTATCATTAATATCTGGCGCCCTCTTCTCTTTAGTGGAACTAAAAATAACTTGCATAGTCGTTTTGCTTTAGCTAATGGCTTTTTTTGACTTTGAATATAATTGATTGATAAATCAGTTAATACTTGAATAATACCACAATGTTAACCTTGTTTCGGTCAAACTGAGGCTTACACTGTTTAATTAAAATTCGCATCTTCTTTTGAGTAATGCAAAAGAAGCCTTTTGTTTTCAACAATAGTTCTATTAATTCGATACTACGAGTGGCATTATAGAAATTTTTGTTTTTTCAATTTTTGCCTTTTTTGTGTTTTTTTTTGGTTTTCTGTCACAATATCACATGACCTACAGATCCCATTGCTCTTGGAAAAAGGTTCAATTGAACCTCTTTTGCATTTTCAGTAAAAGTTATGGTTTTTAATGGCTTCGAAACTTCTCTTGCAAACTTTAATTGACATTCAATTGTTGTCGGATCATAATAAAGACAGGTCTCAATGTTTTCATGTTGAGATAAACGGGAACTTCTTTTTTCTCTTCCTCTGGAATCTCATGATTTTAAAAACTGCTTTTCTATTGTTTTTTTTTTTTGTTTTTCTCATTCTATTTTTCAACTAGTAACTTAGTCTTATTCCTGAACGATCTCATCCGTCTTTTGTGAACTATAGGCTAACTTCTAATAGTTTTGTTTTTCAACCGACGTATTAATAGTTTTGACCCTAATAATTTTTTATTAAGAAACTGCAAGCTTTTAGTTGTCTTCCCAAATTGTTGTCACCTTCAAAATCTGACCAAACTGATGTCCGAATGAGGCGTAGTTGGACTTAAACAGTCTTTGCGTTATCTTATGCTTTTAATGGCTTCATAACTTAAAGTTTTCCTAATTTTGTTTGTGATTTTTTGGGTGTTGTGCGTTTTGCTATTTTGTCGTCCTGTGAACTATTTTAACTATAATTGGGATCTGCTGGCTTCAGAAATGGTTACATGTAAAAGCATCTATTATTTTTCAGTTAAAAACTGATGATTGTTTTGATTTTTCAGTAATTTCGTCAGAAAAATTTATTGGATTTCTGCACTTTGCCCCTTTCTGTTCTTCTTTTTATCTCCAATTGTCACCTAGTATCGTTAATGACAGGTATAATCTGCTTTGTAGTAGGGCACAAATAATTTGTTTAGCTTAGGTTTCATTTAATGTTATTCTGACATTATTATAAAATGTTTTCTTTAGAAATAATATGCTAAACTCTGTCTCTAATCAAAGATTTTTGTTGTTTTCTTTTTGTGTTTATCGTGTCTGTCTCGCGGAGCCAATATGAGAAGTTTTAAACGGTCCTCTATTGCAGTATTATTTAATTCATGCAGTAGATCAACTTTAAACCAACTTTTCTCACTCAAACTTTAAAAGTTTTCGAGCAGTATGTGAGTTTTTGCACGTTTGCTACCTCCTACTTATTCGGTGGACAATGGACAACTATGTCAAAATGCATATAAGCGGGGTTGTAAAATTATGTGCAAACGCATTTTACCGTGTATCCCTGCTTTCTTTTATTTTTAAAAGTCTTTTGAGGAAAGTACCCATGAGCTGCGCGAGAAATGCAGGATCGGATTGTGATCTTCCATTTTCGCTAATCTGGCTGCGAGAATTTCGTTAGCGGCTTTTCAACTATTTTGAATACTTTCGCTCCTATCTTTATAGAAAAATATAAGCTTTGCTTGTACAAATAGGATCAAAAATCATATGGTAAAATTCTCTTGTTGAGAACGAGCTCTTAAATAACCCACTTCTTCTCAAAATTTCTCTGCTCTATTTGTGAAAATGTTCAGCAAGTTTTACAGCTGAGATTAACCCGAACAACGAAATTACTAACATTAATTGTAGAAGTTGGTGTTTTGAATAACTTTTGTGTTTCATGAAAGTTAGTGACAGTATCTCGTCACCATTTTTCATTTTGTCTAGTTTTTTTTCATGATAAGAATTAGTTAATGAAATCGTTAACATAAGATAAGGAAAAAAACAATGGTTTTGCTTGGGTCACCGATCAATAAACATTCTTTGATTTATTTCTAGTTTATAGATTATTTCCAGTAAAAACACTAGGTCATATATGATTCTTAGTAGTATTACTAGGTCACATATGACTCTTACTAGTCATACGAGGTCACATCTGATTTGTTTGATTTCTTAGTTGTCAAACTGAGATCTTACGTGGGCTTTTGGAAATTACACAAAATAATGCAAAAAGTAATTTAGAGCCGAAAAATTGTATAGCTCTCAATTGCGGTAGAAATCGAAATTTTGTTGTGGAAATCGTTCAAGTTTATATATGGTTACATAATAAATTGACCAATTCAAAAGGTCCCGTACAATGTTGTCAGATTAATTATATTGCACATGCAGTCTACGTTTGTTATTTTGGGTGCGCTAAAACGATGAAATTGGATTTTCTACGTATTTAGGAAAAATTATAAAATTTAGACTCAAAAATTTTCCATATTTCTAATGAATGAGTATACAATTGAAGTACAAACTTCATATAAATGAAATAACTGTTACATTTCAGTCGCTTTTGGTGGTTCACAAAGTAATACCGGGGAATCACGAGTGATACCTTTTCGATACAATAGTAAACGTAAATTGAAGGAAAGAGATGTATAATTTTTGGTAAAGAGATGTATAAGTCTTCGGTTTAATACTAGGATTAAACAAACAAATCAAATATGGACAGCATGAAATCATATATGATCCTTGTATGAACTCAAAGAAACTTCAACCCGGGTCGTCACTGGTATCCATGGATGAACAAAACAAATGTTCATGTTTTTGAGCATGTAGTTAGCCCAAAATTTTGTTGCCCGAATTTAATTAGTATTTACGTGAGACCCAATTCTAATAATTTATTGTTCTTGTGATAAGTGACATGGGTAAAGGCAAAACTGTTAATCGTTCTCTGAATCCACAGTTACTACTACGTGGGACGTGTCTGAAATCAATCACCAATTCTGCTTTCTGTCACTTCGGTCTAATTGACACTATTGTAGTTATTGGATACTGCAACCCGGGCAATCAAACAATTTTAATAAAATGAGCTTTTTCCGATCATTTTTTACCAGAGAGTGTTGAACAGTTTTAATTATATACAACAAGCTATTCAATCTCAATTCTGCAAGAATTTGTACAAGTGGCTTACCCCGGTGCTATGAATAAATGGTCCACAAATAGTATCCTTCTGAACCTCTTCGGGCCAGAGTAGTCTCCCACGTGAACAATTATGTCTCGTCCTTAAATAAATGTAAAATCATTTATGAATCTTCGTTGGATTGAACTCAGTTAAGCTCATCAATTGGTATGATCAAAATGGACACATTTCTTGTGAGAGGCCAGAAACAAATCTGAGGGGAAATACATATGATTTAGTTCAAGGATTTAGAACTAAAACCAAAAACTGATTTCAAAATTTGTAAGTTTGTCTCTGTTTTTCTGCAGTGTGTAAATTGAATAAGTACTCAATTACTCTACTGGGATAATATTCCGTGTGATCACGGCAAGTGTTTTTCAGAATAGCTGTGAATGCGATGAATGTATTTGAAAAAATTGGCAAACACTCTAAACGGCAGGAGACTTAGACTTAAAATCCCCACATTTTAGAGAAGATTGTGCAATCACACTGTTTGATTTTGTGGTGATATTATTGCATAGTTGAGCTGCTTAGCATAAGATCAGGAACAAAATGATAAACAGCAGTGAACACAGTGAAAATCAATACTCGTCAAATTTACAATCAAAGCTGAATAAAATTTTTTTCAGATGATTACAAATTTGCTTACTCGAGAATATTTGGTTGAAAAAATTTAATTTGATAAAAGAGTAACCGATTGGAAATTTAAACGGCAAAAATCCGAGAAAATTGAGGAAATTGCATGAATTATGTAAGTCATGCTCAATCTGCTCACAAAGTTTTTGTTGGTTCCTATTGGCGTTGAGATAACAAGGAAATGCTTTTTAAAGGCCTTGGATGTTCTGTCTCTTTGCAATCTTTTTTTGTTTTGAAGCTATTGGTTTTTCAAAAACACCCGTAACAAAAGTTTTCAACAGATAGGAATAATATTTTTTAATTCAACCCACCAGAAATTTTTCTTGCTATTGGTTTTCCACTCTCTTATAGAATGAAATTGAATACTACATTAAGTTCAAGTTCCTGGGATTCATCGCAAATTTCAACAGAATCGAAATCTGGATTCTTTTTTCTTATTTTTTTGCCACTCAAAGTAAGTGAATAAATCGCCAGATTTTTTTCACTTTCTGAAGAAAAAAAATGTTCTTTTTTTTAAAAAAAATATTGTATGCGTTGGGCAATCTTGCGTTTCAGAGAAAATTTCGGTAGAAACAATTTTTTTTGGAGTGTTTGTAGCTATCAAAACACGTCTCCAGCTCACTGTGTCACTGTTCTCATTTAACAGTGTTTTTTTGGAGAAAAAGTTTTGACTATGTGTATGTTATTAGTGTCTGATTCAAGCTCTGTAAAAGTTTAGTTCAATATTTGCTCATCTTTTGCTCAATTTGAAGACCACCATAGAAATCTAGAAGTCAAAATTAACAAAATTTTGTAAGCAGAAACTTTGAATCATATGCTGAAAAAAAGCCGTTAGTGCTGGCTTCATTTCAACTGATTGAAACGATATGGAAATATTTGCAAATATCCCCACTAGTCCCGTTTTTCACTTATCTGAGATACCTAAATGCGTGTCGTTTTTACTTAAAATTTGAATCGAATTTTTTTAATGCAGCATTGCGTTCGTGAGCAATGTGCAACACAGTCCAATACCTTCTTAACACATATTGGCTTAATTTTTCTATTGTTTCCCAGTCCTTGAAAACGCACTTCCGTAAACTGGTGATCTGTTTTTTTTCCATTTTGAACATTGCTGCGGAGTTTTATTTGCTTGCTTTTTTGTTTTCAAAATTTTTAAGAGCTGATGTTTATTTCTTCAATCTGTCTTTGTTTCGTCATTTACGCATTTTGTGATTGAGTACTTTACCAAGCGCAGTAATTCGCTGCCTGAAATATAATTAGATGTTTTGTTTAATGGGGTACAAATTTTCGTTCATGCATGATTTTTCCCACCCTAATATTGACTGGTGCTTACCCAAATTACTAAAGCTGAAATCAATTGAGAATAATTGCGCTGAGGATTTTCCCTATCAGTTGACATTTAATTAATTTCTGTGGGGTTTCATTCGATAATTATCAATACTGAATCCAAATTCTCTTCAATCCAAATCCAATTGATTTAATTTGTTTGCCTGGAGGTTGGTGATAGAGCAAATCAGCGCTGAATTAGTCTAAAGACATTCTGTTTTTCTTGAGACCAGTTCTCTGTTCGTGTCACAATTTACACTGGCTAGTCTTGATTTTGGGTTAAATTTACTGCATGAAAAAGAATATGTTCAGCTTAACTCCCACCAACAAGTTTGCTTTGTATGTGATTCGAACTTCCGCGTGGGTAATTGTAACATTTAATTTGCTTAGCAAGCTATAAGCACTAAGCTAAACGGTTTTGTGCAAATTACTTACAACCTAGCTCAAGAACAAAGGGCATGTATATTAATATAATAACTACCAGTTGTAAGCAATAAAAATATGATTTTATGCTAGTCGAACTCAACTTCAGAGCGTGAGTAATTTTCAGACTACATAGAATAAATTTTGCCTGAGCGAATTCTATCACCTGAAAATTATCGTAATGATGAAAAAAACTGAAGAGATGAGCTAATGATGTAAAAAAGGATCTTATAATATTCTGGAGATGCAACTTTGCATAACAGAATTCTGTTTTTACGCCTGAAATGTGCTGGTTATGTGCTGGAACGCTCTGAGACTCAACTAAACTAAACTGTTTTCTTAAGTATGTTTTTCGGCCCTTACCGTCGACCTAAAAATTGATTATTATCTGGGAAAAGGCAGTCTATATTATGTTCTTATTTATATATCACCTTGAGTTTTGGAAAATTTAGTTCAGTTCAATGTAGGAAATAAAATCAGCGTTGGCTCCCAATGTTTTTCACCAATTGATGGGCAGTGTTTCTCAATTCATTGATAAATCGGTGACGTTACATAAAATTCAAAGTTCTGTCGATGCATCATAGTATGCTCATATATACAAAATCATGTCGGTAAATTAAGGTGGAGAAGAAACTACTACTAGTTTCTTTTAATTTACCTAAATTTATCGACAGTGTTTCGCATATATGGGTTTACTATGATTCATCGATAGGACTTTGTTGTTTTCCTAAAAAACCAGTGGAAAAAATGGTATAAACGACTAACGTTTAGATACTGGCGGTTAGGGATGCTAGCAAACATGGGTTAAGCGGAGTGGGGGGATAGGGTAGGGTTGGGATGACTGGACGAGATGGGGTCCAAATTGCCACGAGGAGGAGGGTGAATTGCGGTATTGGAGGAGAGAGGGCGACTAGAGGGGATGACTGAGGGGTGGAGGTGGAGGGTGACTGGTGGCAGAGGGTGTTCAAATTTTTAAGACTTTGAGCAGCGCTTCACAGCATGATGTTGTCGAATCAAAACAGTTATCGTGAGTCGCATACATAGCTACTAGTGAGGCGTAGGCTCTAAAAGAGCTGCTCAATCAATTAAAGCCCTTCAGGCGTTACCTGTTTACCCCGTGTTTGAATAAAAAAAGTTGAAAAAATCAGACAAAAATTGGTCAAGTGAAAAATCGCATAAAAAGACCAAAGGACTACTATAATCATTGCGAACTTTGCTTGAGAATAATTAAAAATCAAATTTTGGCAGTAATTTATTCAAAACTCAATTTCAATCAAATGCGGATTTTATTTTTTTGAAATTGCGACCAACTTTTATTTTGAGCTGAGGAAATATTGTTTGCTGCAGCAAGGTTGTTATAGCAAAAGCTGTTTCTCAAAGCTATCTGGGACAAGAAATAAGACAATTCCAATAAATTACAGTGAGATAACACCAAAACTCAAGATACCCTAGGAACATTCTATACCAATTGCTCTAACCAGGTCTCCCAGTTTTCATATATTCCACAAAACAATTTTTTGATCGTTACTTTAAATTTTTTGAGTTAATGCTAGTTAAAACTACGTATTTTCTTTCAAAAAATCAAAGCTTATCTTATTTGCCCTTCTGCCATACGAACGAATTACACCATCTTGGTTTTGCGTTTTACTGTTATCTAGCTATCTTTTTTCGGTTTATTCAGTTCTTTCGTCAAATTTTTGTCTGAAAACTATGGTTTTCATTATCATATGTGCGACACGTTTGTCGCCGCATATTTGCATTATAATTTCGACAAAAAATATTCGGTATGAAATTAACGACGACTTAAAGACACCATGTTCAGTCAAATCTCACTGGATACATGATTTCAATTTTTCTCTTTGAATTTCTTCTTTACTTTCCGAAACCCTTCGGATACTATGATACAGTATTCATTAAGCGCTTTAATATTGGGATGAAATGAGTCAGTACTGATATACTATGAGACTGGGGCCCGTGTGCTTTTTTAAATACTAATTTTATGGAGCCAATCGTCTTTTTGTTAAACTGTATTTCTTTTTTCAACAGTAGGATTTGATTGATCTTCGTTCAATGATCAAATTTGTTGTTCACTCTGACATGTTAATTTTGACAAACTTTTTGTTTTATTACTGCAATAAATTACTGCGCTTTTGTCGGTTTTTTCTGTGTGAACATTTGTCCTAATAGAAGACTGAGTTGAGATCAAAACTATGCAAGAGCTATGGATAATTAGGTCATTTAGTTCAGGGCAAGAGTTCTCTGCTAAAAGGTTCAAGATCAGTATGTGATTTGGAACAGTTCAACAGTTTCATTATCCCGAACCCTGGATAGAATAAAAACATATTTAATTGTTATTTTCTTCACTTTTGTAAAGCTATATTATGCTAGTCCTATGAAGTTAGTCCTAACGCTTTCTAGTAGGCTAAAAAATCAATCCCAATTGTAAAAATATGCATCAGTTTTGTTCAAACTCGCTATTGCAAAAAATGTTACTCCTGGGAGATTTTAAAATGCGTCAGTCTTTTATCATGCATAAGAAGACTCCCATGTTTTAGCAACCTTGCAAGTGGGACACTTGTGGTTTTGTGACACCCTGCTACAGATCTTCATAACAGGTCATTGTTTGGCAAAAAATTTGAGAAGGCGATCGGTATTTAGAGATCTACCGCTAATTTGTGTATTTTGGGTGGCACATTATACTATATTTGACCCAAATTGGTCTAATCAGCGGTTGCATGAGTCACAAGCCTCACTCTGGAAATTATTTGTTTTGAACATCTCAGATCAAATCTATAACCCTGAGGTTAAATTCTACAAATTTAAAGCTTCCAATTAAAGTTACAAACATTGATTTCTTATATTTTAGGACTACAAGGTTCTATGCTTCATCATGCGAATGCAACAATTTTTATATTGGACCATAAATTTTAGCTGTTATAAATGATGCTAGACTTTATTAATCACCCGGACTTTGTCCGAACCAAACTTTGTCACTCAGGACATTTGCTCCACCTAAATTTGGCCGCTGCGCTGTGGACATTTCATTGAACCAAAAATTTAATCGGAGTTTCTCTAGACCAGAATTGGGCGCTGAACATTTGCTCGACCAAAATTACTGCTGAGTAAAAATTGCGTCCAGCAAAAATTCGAATCATAAGTCAAGAAAACAGCTTGCCATGGGTCTATTTTCCGCAGACTTGTGAATTGAAAAATTGGGTTGACCTATTGTCAAATCGTTGGCCCCGCAAATGTCTTTTCATAAGAATGCATTTTTGTCTTTAAAATTTTACGTACAATTTTGTTGTTATGAGGTAGTCAGCATGTTTAAGAATTGCAAAATTTCTTACGAATTATATAAGTTTCCCAACTGTGTTTCAATTTTTACTGAAGTGGTGCCATGCTGTTTAATCTTGCTCTGTTGCTGCTGCAGTTTGTCAGCAACAAAAGAAAATAAATAATTTTGATTCCACATTTGCAAAAAACAGACTTAGGAGAAAACTTTTTCTCGACCCTTGAAAAGACCGTGCTCGACCCAAAAAGCCTATGAATAGACCATACTTGACCCATGAAAAGACCACGCTCGGCCATAAAATCCTAAAAAGAGACTTTTGCGCGACCCTTGCAAAGACTTTAGCAATTTCGACTGTGCCCCGCTCTCCCCTACTAGGCTATTGGGGTCTTTTCATCAGTCTTGGTCTGGACTAGGAAAATTTATTATTGTATTCAATAAGGAGCTTACGGTCTTGTTTCTCAACACAGTGAGCTGCTGTGATCACCCACCGCTCGTGAACAACTACCCCGCCACAAGCTAGTGTCATACTGCTCTGTGTAAATACAACAGCATAAAATCTAATGGCTTCCGAAGCAACGATTCCATTCAGAATTGTACTAATTTGGTATCTGTTGAGAAAATTTATTCCCATTTCACCAAAAGTTTCGTCATTATCAGATTTGACAGATTTCTCAGTAGTTAAAAGGAACAACAAATTTATTAAGTTCAGTTGAGTGAGAAAAGTTAATAACTTCATAGCTAGAAGAGAAAATAATAAACCAAAAGAGCATATGATTCAAAAGATGAAAGTCGGCGTGTTAGTTACTAAAATAGCACCTATGTTTAATTGTTCGCTACAGAACAGGTTGAAATATCTGAAGCTCTGCAACTATAAGTTCATCTCTTGTTTATTTGATATTATGGCGATAAGTGATTTGGGTAAAGTCAAAAGAAAAATGCAAAAAGTTGTATAACATATTGATCTATTTCAAATGGGGTTTTCGCTTTTTGATTTTTTCATGGGCAACCAGAAAATGTGTTTATAATAAACCTGAAAATCAGAAATTATTTAAGAAACAAAAGGAATGAACGTAAAACTTTCATCAGTCGTGCTCACTAAAAAGACAAAGTTTTAGTAGACGAGCTCAATGGAACGGACATTAAAATATAAGGTTTTCATTTCTTTAGTAGAAAAAAAACCTAAGTTGAAATTGCCATAGCTCTAAGGAGTTTATAATCAAGATGTTAATAATTTTACTCAGCATTTGATATCTATAAAAATTGTACCTTTGGTTGAGAAATTTCCTGAAAATTATGTAAGAAATGCTTTGAAAATTCAAAAATTGTAGATCACCTGCAAACTTTTTGCGCGTTGACAGAGTCGAAAATCTATTATCAATAAACGCATTCGAGAGAAGTTCTAAAACGCTGAAAAGTGCTGAAATCCGCTTGAATTATGTTAGAATTCTTCTGAAAATTCAGCGGTGCATTATTTACATAAATTCGGCGCATTGCAGGGTTTTTCAGCGCATTTCTTAAGAATGATTAATTATCGACAAAATATCAAACTAAATGTCAAAAATGTCCTAAAATCGAACGTCATAAATAGCCAGGAAAACTTCAAAATCAACATTTATTGTTGAAAATGCACCAAGATGAAGTAATACGAGTTCTCGCACTAAGGAATATCTCGGGACAATCTCTTCATCACCGCCTCTTTTGGATATACGGATTGAATCCCCGGACTTAACTGTGAGTCGAATTCAGTACTGAATCAGTACAATTTGCATCACGCATTTTTTGAGGATCATTACTATGTGCATGTCACTTCTGGGCATGGTTAGGCTGTAGTTTAATCAACCTAATGAGTCATATGCATGCAAATTTTATGCACATTCTTTCTCGCCTAATGTATCTTACATATACATGTACTTGCAACAGACTGCTCGTAAGATGCACATAAGTGGCGCCAGTCTAATTTTGATCTGGCCAGGCGTAATTACAAACCACTTGAGCTCGAACAAATTCAGTCTGCTAAGGCGAGATAATTGCCCTAATTGTTCTCGCTCTACTCCCTCTATTTGTATTGTTCGCGCTATAACTCTTTTATTAAATCCACTCGCATCTCTTTTATTAAATCCATGCTCATCACTAGTGAGCTCATCCTTTGAGGGAAATCCATGCTCATCACTAGTGGAAAAAGGAAAGGAAAAGGAAAGGGAAAAGATATGAATTTAAAAATGAAGGATTTATAAATGAAGGATTTATAAATGAAGGATTTATAAAGGAATTTATAAACGACATGAATTATAATTTATAAATATGAGTTTTAGTTTCATTCGTTTTAGGTTCCAGTTCTGTTCTCTGTTCTCCGTTTGAACTGGCTTCCGTTGATCTCTTTAATACCCAAATAATGCTTTTATTGTAACGTATTTGGCTCTGTCAGCACCTTCTTTAGGACGAAGAACAACCTGCGGAGTCACAGAATACAATGGCAATCGAGTCTCACCCTCAGCCACTGTGGCTCACCTGTTCCAGATGCACGTGACGTGTTCATAAATGACCAGAGACGCTGCCCAATGTCTCGGAGGTCCTCGTAAACGACGAATTGAAAGCATAACTCTGAAACAAATTTGAAAAATGCATGACTATAAGTGTAAACACAACCGAATAACGTTGCGCTCTCAAACGACCGGCGGGCTGTTGGCCACCTGGGGCCGGTGGGGGAGGGGCAACAGTGGGTTGGGGGGGGGGACAGTGGGTGGGGGGGAACAGAAGGGTGGCGGAGGGGCAATAGCGGGGGCGGGGACAACAGCGGGGGCGGGGGCAACAGTGGGGGGGGGGGGGAGCAACAGCGAGGGGGGGGAGCAACAGCGGGGGCGGGGATTGAACTCAGAAATGTTCCTATGAACTCGGAAATGTTATAAAGTGTTAAATGGAAATGTAATAAACTGTTATAAACTGAAATGTTATAAACTGTTAGATTAAAACAACGTAAATGGAAATGTAAATTGATCAGTCACGTGAATATTATGGAATATTATGGTCATTCAGTAGCACAAAAATCTTTGAGAACAGAAAGTATCAACGCCGCAAAATGGCGTTAGCCCTCTCCAAATCTATCAAATTGACAGTCCCAAAAATCTTCCCTTTTAATGATACGAGTTCCCTTTAGCTGATGACCTAGTTTGTTTCGTAAGAACATATTATTTTTCGAAACCAATTCTGTTGGCAAATCTTTTCGGCGCATATGACCGGCAAACATAACCTCGGTTGGCCATATGGTATCTCGAAATTCCTTGTATTTATTGCAAATATAGTGGATTGATTTCGTTTTGGCATCATTGTCCCCATCAATAACAAAGACATGACTATATGTTCTGGCTTTTTTTTACGAGGGACATTAAATGCCCGCAACGGCGACCACCATCTCCGGCGTAAAAAGGGCTAGAAAAAACAATACTTTTCAGCTAAAAAACATTTTTCATCCCAGAAATTAAGTAACTTTACCGGAATTGTTGCAACCGCTCGTTTTGTTCGAGATATGTTTTGGCATCGCGTAGATTTGAATCTGCAATTACTAAGATCCTGATCTGTCAAAAAAAACATTTAAAAAACTTTCGTATGTTCGGTATCTTAGATTTCGTACGTTCGGTTTAAGACGTAAAAAAATTTCGGTATGTTTGTTTTCTTGGATTTTCACTTTCTGAAACCAAACGTAAGCAAAAACCGAACATACTAACGCTTTTTACGTGGAAAACAAAAGGTAGGTCTCATGATCTGCCCCATCCCCATAAATAAACAAATAGCAGTTTTATTACATAAGTGAATAGGTGTGTGTGTGTGCGCATGTGTGTGTGCGTGCGTGTGTGTTTTTGCGTGCGTGCGAGTTTGTGTGAGTGTTCGTGCGTGTGGTGTGTGTTTGTGTAATTGTGTGTGTGGGTGGATGCGTGTGTGCGTGCGTGTGTGTGGAGAGTGTGGTGTAAGTGTAGTGTGTGTGTAGTGTGAGTGTGGTGTGTGTGATGTCTGTAGTGTGTGGAGTGTGTGCGTGTGCGGTGTGTGTGTGGTTTGTGGTATGTGTGTGGTGTGGGTGTGATGTATGGGATGTCTTTAGTGTGTGTGGTGTGTGTGGAGTGTGTGGTGTATGTGTTGTGTGTGTGGTGTTTGGTGTGTGTGTGTTGTATGTGTGGTGTGTGAGTGTTGTGTTGTGCGTGGTGTGTGTGTATGTGTGTGTTTGTTTGTGTTTGGGGGGTTGTGTGCGTGCTTGCGTATCCGTGTGTGTGGGTGGGTGTTGTTGTGTGTGTGTGGGTGTGTTTGTGTGTATATGTGTGTGTGCGTGGTTTCGTGGGTGCATGTGTACGTGTGTGTGTGTGTGTGTGCGTGTGTGTGTCTGTGCATGTGTGTGTGTTTCTGGGGGGGGGGGAGGAGGGGCATGAGGGCAAAACGAAGAACAGATGAGAAGAATTATCTCTCTCTCTCTCTCTCTCTATCTCTCGGCCTCTGGCTCTCTCTCTCTCTCTCTCTGGCTCTTTGATTCTCTCTTTCTCTTTCTCTCCTCCACACACACACATACACACACACACAAACACAAACATTCAAAAACACAAACAGACGCACACATACACACACACGCGGACACATACACACATCAACACACACACACATCCACACAAACACATATCCACACAAACACACACACACACAAACACAAACATGCAAAAACACAAACAAACGCACACATACACACACACGCACACACATCCACACATACACACACACCACACTCACATCACACATACACACATATTCTCTCTCTCTCTCCTTCACACACATACACACACAAACATGCAAAAACACAAACAGACGCACACATACACACACGCACACACAAACACACACACACATCCACACAAACACACACACAAACACAAACACACACATGCAAAAACACAAACAGAAGCACACATACACACACATGCACACACATACACATATCAACACACACACACATCCACACAAACACACACACCACACACAAAACAAATACACACACCTATATTCTCTCTCTCTCTCTCTCTCTCTCTCTCTCTCTCTCCTTCTCCACGCACACACACCCACACACACACACAAACTTGCAAAAACACAGTAATGTAGATTTGCCTTTCCTTAACTCACCTTAGCTAAGACTAACTTTACCTGAACTTTACCTGAAAAGTTAAGGCCTCACTACTTTAAAAAATA
Source organism: Convolutriloba macropyga (assembly GCF_964194025.1). NCBI lineage: Eukaryota > Metazoa > Xenacoelomorpha > Acoela > Convolutidae > Convolutriloba > Convolutriloba macropyga. The sequence continues at coordinate 40,177,166 of NC_134474.1, forward strand.
CCTTAAATTTTACTCTAAATGGTCTTGTCCAAACGTTTTGTTCCAATGGTCAATTATTAGCCCGGACCCGAGTATCATAGACTTTCAGTACTGAATCAGTATATTTCATTAGTAAGTCGGCGATTCAGTACTGATTCAGTGACCTAGGATGTTACGAAGAAATTAACTACTATGAAAGTAATTACGAAAAGAACTGGAATTAAAATTGAAAGCAAGTCCAGTGACTTGATATCTTTTTTCATTGAGTCTTTGAAAAAAAAGAAAAACATGTTAGGAGCACCACAATAGCAGAAATCTGTTGAAGCAGCTGAAGCAAAAGCTCTGTTGATTTGCACAACAAGTTCAGTAACTTGATGCAAAATGGAGCAGCTAAGTATCTATCAAGAGAAAAATCCGAAAGTATAGCCCTTTGTTTGAAATAGGCAAACCAAGCCCAATGACTTGATGCCTTTTTTCTTATTAGTTTTTAAACAAAAACAATAATTTGTCAGAGGCGCGACATATATTTTTGAAAATTCGGAAATGAACTCATTAAATTGATTGCATAGCAAGTTCAGTAACTTGATGCGGCTGTTAGGAAGGAATAAACTACTATGAAAGTAACTACGAAAAGAACTGGAATTAAAAAAAATGCAAAGCAAGTCCAGTGACTTGATGCCTTCTATTATTAGTTTTCAAACGAAAACAATAATTTGTCAGAGGCGCGACATATATTTTTGAAAATTCGGAAATGAACTTATCAAATTGATTGCATAGCAAGTTCAGTAACCTGATGCAGCTGTTAGGAAGGAATTAACTACTATGAGACTAACTACGAAAAGAACTGGAATTAAAAAAATGCAAAGCAAGTCCAGTGACTCGATGCCTTTCTTCTTATTAGTTTCTAAAGAAAAACAATAATTTGTCAGAGGCGCGACATATATTTTTGAAAATTCAGAAATGAACTCATTGAATTGATTGCAAAGCAAGTTCAGTAACTTGATGCGGCTGTTAGGAAGGAATTAACTACTATGAAGGTAACTACGAAAAGAACTGGAATTTAAAGAAATGCAAAGCAAGTCCAGTGACTTGATGCCTTCTATTATTACTTTCCAACGATAACAAAAATTTCTCAGAGGCGCGACATAAATTTTTGAAAACTCGGAAATGAACTTATCAAATTAATTGCATAGCCAGTTTATAACTTGATGCAGCTGTTAGGAAGGAATTAACTACTATGAGACTAACTACGAAAAGAATTGGAATTAAAAAATGCGAAGCAGGTCCAGTGACTCGATGCCTTTTTTCTTATTAGTTTTTAAACAAAAACAATAATTTGTCAGAGGCGCGACATATATTTTTGAAAATTTGAAAATGAACTCATTAAATTGATTGCATAACAAGTTCAGTAACTTGATGCGGCTGTTAGGAAGGAATTAACTACTATGAAAGTAATCACGAAAAGAACTGGAATTAAAAATAATGCAAAGCAAGTCCAGTGACTTGATGCCTTTTATTATTAGTTTTCAAATGAAAACAATAATTTGTCAGAGGCTTGACATATATTTTTGATAATTCGGAAATGAACTTATCAAATTGATTGCATAGCAAGTTCAGTAACTTGATGCAGCTGTTAGGAAGGAATTAACTACTATGAGACTAACTACGAAAGGAACTGGAATTAAAAAAAGCAAAGCAAGTCCAGTGACTCGATGCCTTTTGTTATTAGTTTTCCAATGAAAACAAAAATTAGTCAGGGGCGCGACATAAACTTTTGAAAATTCGGAATTGAACTCATTAAAATGATTGCATAGCAAGTTCAGTAACTTGATGCGGCTGTTAGGAAGCAATTAAATACTATGAGAATAACTACGAAAAGAACTGGATTTTAAAAAAGCAAAGCAAGTCCAGTGACTCGATGCCTTTTGTTATTAGTTTTCCAACGAAAAAAAAATTAGTCAGGGGCGCGACATAAACTTTTGAAAATTCGGAATTGAACTCATTAAAATGATTGCATAGCAAGTTCAGTAACTTGATGCGGCTGTTAGGAAGGAATTAAATACTATGAAAGTAACTACAAAAAGAGCTGGAATTAAAAAAATGCATAGCAAGTTCTGTAACTTGATCCAGCTGTTAGGAAGGAATTAACTACTATGAGACTAACTACGAAAAGAACTGGAATTAAAAAAAAGCAAAGCAAGTCCAGTGACTCGATGCCTTTTGTTATTAGTTTTCCAACGAAAACAAAAATTAGTCAGGGGTGCGACATAAACTTTTGAAAATTCGGAATTGAACTCAATAAAATGATTGCATAGCAAGTTCAGTAACTTGATGCGGCTGTTAGGAAGGAATTAAATACTATGAAAGTAACTACGAAAAGAACTGGAATTAAAAAAATGCAAAAGCAAGCCCAGTGACTTGATGCCTTTTTTCTTAACTTTTAAATGAAAACCTTAATTTCTCATAGGCGCGACATAAATTTTTGAAAACTCGGAAAATAACTCATTAAATTGGTTGCATAGCAAGTTCAGTAACTTGATGCGGCTGTTAGGAAGGAATTAACTACTATGAAAGTAATTACGAAAAGAACGAATTAAAAAAAAGCAAAGCAAGTCCAGTGACTTGATGCCTTTTTTATTATTAGTTTTCCAACGAAAACAAAAATTTCTCAGAGGCGCGACATACATTTTTGAAAACTCGGAAATGAACTCATTAAATTGATTGCATAGTAAGTTCAGTAACTTGATGCGGCTGTTAGGAAGGAATTAATTACTATGAAAGTAATTACGAAAAGAACTGGAATTAAAAAAATGCAAAGCAAGTCAATTGACTTGATGCCTTTTTTATTATTAGTTTTCCAACGAAAACAAAAATTTTGTCATAGGCGCGACATAAACCTTTGAAAATTTGGAAATGAACTCTTTAAATTGATTGCATAGCAAGTTCAGTAACTTGATGCGGCTGTTAGGAAGGAATTAAATACTATGAAAAAAACTACAAAAAGAACTGGAATTAAAAAAATGCATAGCAAGTTCTGTAACTTGATCCAGCTGTTAGGAAGGAATTAACTACTATGAGACTAACTACGAAAAGAACTGGAATTTAAAAAAAGCAAAGCAAGTCCAGTGACTCGATGCCTTTTGTTATTAGTTTTCCAACGAAAACAAAAATTAGTCAGGGGTGCGACATAAACTTTTGAAAATTCGGAATTGAACTCAATAAAATGATTGCATAGCAAGTTCAGTAACTTGATGCGGCTGTTAGGAAGGAATTAAATACTATGAAAGTAACTACGAAAAGAACTGGAATTAAAAAAATGCAAAAGCAAGCCCAGTGACTTGATGCCTTTTTTCTTAACTTTTAAATGAAAACCTTAATTTCTCATAGGCGCGACATAAATTTTTGAAAACTCGGAAAATAACTCATTAAATTGGTTGCATAGCAAGTTCAGTAACTTGATGCGGCTGTTAGGAAGGAATTAACTACTATGAAAGTAATTACGAAAAGAACGAATTAAAAAGAAGCAAAGCAAGTCCAGTGACTTGATGCCTTTTTTATTATTAGTTTTCCAACGAAAACAAAAATTTCTCAGAGGCGCGACATACATTTTTGAAAACTCGGAAATGAACTCATTAAATTGATTGCATAGTAAGTTCAGTAACTTGATGCGGCTGTTAGGAAGGAATTAATTACTATGAAAGTAATTACGAAAAGAACTGGAATTAAAAAAATGCAAAGCAAGTCAATTGACTTGATGCCTTTTTTATTATTAGTTTTCCAACGAAAACAAAAATTTTGTCATAGGCGCGACATAAACCTTTGAAAATTTGGAAATGAACTCTTTAAATTGATTGCATAGCAAGTTCAGTAACTTGATGCGGCTGTTAGGAAGGAATTAAATACTATGAAAGTAATTACAAAAAGAACTAGAACTAAAAAAATGCAAAGCAAGTCCAGTGACTCGATGCTTTTTTTCTTATTAGTTTTTAAACAAAAACAATAATTTGTCAGAGGCGCGACATATATTTTTGAAAATTCGGAAATGAACTCATTAAATTGATTGCATAACAAGTTCAGTAACTTGATGCGGCTGTTAGGAAGGAATTAACTACTATGAAAGTAATTACGAAAAGAACGAATTAAAAAAAAGCAAAGCAAGTCCAGTGACTTGATGCCTTTTTTATTATTAGTTTTCCAACGAAAACAAAAATTTCTCAGAGGCGCGACATAAATTTTTGAAAACTCGGAAATGAACTCATTAAATTGATTGCATAGCAAGTTCAGTAACCTGATGCGGCTGTTAGGAAGGAATTAAATACTATGAAAGTAATTACGAAAAGAACTGGAATTAAAAAAATGCAAAGCAAATCCAGTGACTTGATGCCTTTTTTATTATTAGTTTTCCAACGAAAACAAAAATTTCTCAGAGGCGCGACATGAATTTTTGAAAACTCGGAAATGAACTCATTAAGTTGATAGCATAGCAAGTTCAGTAACTTGATGCGGCTGTTAGGAAGGAATTAAATACTATGAAAGTATTTACGAAAAGAACTGGAATTAAAAAAAGCAAAGCAAGTCCAGTGACTGGATGCCTTTTTTATTATTAGTTTTCCAACGAAAACAAAAACTTCTCAGAGGCGCGACATAAATTTTTGAAAACTCGGAAATGAACTCATTAAATTGATTGCATAGCAAGTTCAGTAACTTGATGCGGCTATTAGGAAGGAATTAAATACTATGAAAGTAACTGAGAAAAGAACTGGAATTTAAAAAATGCAAAGCAAGCCCAGTGACTTGATGCCTTTTTTCTTAGTTTTTAAATGAAAACATTAATTTCTCATAGGCGCGACATAAATTTTTGAAAACTCGGAAAATAACTCATTAAATTGATTGCATAGCAAGTTCAGTAACTTGATGCTGCTGTTAGGAAGGAATTAACTACTATGAAAGTAATTACGAAAAGAACGAATTAAAAAAAGCAAAGCAAGTCCAGTGACTTGATGCCTTTTTTATTATTAGTTTTCCAACGAAAACAAAAAATTCTCAGAGGCGCGACATACATTTTTAAAAACTCGGAAATAAACTCATTAAATTGATTGCATAGCAAGTTCAGTAATTTGATGCGGCTGTTAGGAAGGAATTAAATACTATGAAAGTAATTACGAAAAGAACTGGAATTAAAAAAATGCAAAGCAAATCCAGTGACTTGATGCCTTTTTTATTATTAATTTTCCAACGAAAACAAAAATTTCTCAGAGGCGCGACATGAATTTTTGAAAACTCGGAAATGAACTCATTAAATTGATTGCATAGCAAGTTCAGTAACTTGATGCGGCTGTTAGGAAGGAATTAAATACTATGAAAGTAATTACGAAAAGAACTGGAATTTAAAAATGCAAAGCAAGTCCAGTGACTTGATGCCTTTTTATTATAAGCTTTCCAACGAAAACAAAAATTTTGTCATAGGCGCGACATAAACTTTTGAAAATTCGGAAATGAACTCATTAAATTGATTGCATAGCAAGTTCAGTAACTTGATGCGGCTGTTAGGAAGGAATTAAATACTATGAAAGTAATTAAAAAAAGAACTGTAACTAAAAAATGCAAAGCAAGTCCAGTGACTTGATGCCTTTTTTGTTATTAGTTTTCCAACGAAAACAAAAATTTTGTCATAGGCGCGACATAAACCTTTGAAAATTTGGAAATGAACTCTTTAAATTGATTGCATAGCAAGTTCAGTAACTTGATGCGGCTGTTTGGAAGGAATTAAATACTATGAAAGTAATTAAAAAAAGAACTGGAATTAAAAAAATGCAAAGCAAGTCCAGTGACTTGATGCCTTTTTTATTATTAGTTTTCCAACGAAAACAAAAATTTCTCAGAGGCGCGACATAGATTTTTGAAAAGTCGGAAATGAACTCATTAAATTGATTGCATAGCAAGTTCAGTAACTTGATGCGGCTGTTAGGAAGGAATTAATTACTATGAAAGTAATTACGAAAAGAACTGGAATTAAAAAAATGCAAAGCAAGTCCATTGACTTGATGCCTTTTTTATTATTAGTTTTCCAACGAAAACAAAAATTTTGTCATTGGCGCGACATAAACCTTTGAAAATTTGGAAATGAACTCTTTAAATTGATTGCATAGCAAGTTCAGTAACTTGATGCGGCTGTTAGGAAGGAATTAAATACTATGAAAGTACTTACGAAAAGAACTGGAATTAAAAAAATGCAAAGCCAGTCCAGTGAATTGATGCCTTTTTTATTATTAGTTTTCCAACGAAAACAAAGTTTCTGAGGCGCGACATGAATTTTTGAAAACTCGGAAATGAACTCATTAAATTGATTGCATAGCACGTTCAGTAACTTGATGCGGCTGTTAGGAAGGAATTAAATACTATGAAAGTAATTACGAAAAGAACTGGAATTTAAAAATGCAAAGCAAGTCCAGTGACTTGATGCCTTTTTATTATAAGCTTTCCAACGAAAACAAAAATTTTGTCATAGGCGCGACATACTTTTGAAAATTCGGAAATGAACTCATTAAATTGATTGCATAGCAAGTTCAGTAACTTGATGCGGCTGTTAGGAAGGAATTAAATACTATGAAAGTAATTAAAAAAAGAACTGGAACTAAAAATGCAAAGCAAGTCCAGTGACTTGATGCCTTTTTTATTATTAGTTTTCCAACGAAAACAAAAATTTCTCAGAGGCGCGACATAAATTTTTGAAAACTCGGAATTGAACTCATTAAATTGATTGCATAGCAAGTTCAGTAACTTGATGCGGCTGTTAGGAAGGAATTAAATACTATGAAAGTAATTACAAAAAGAACTGGAATTAAAAAAATGCAAAGCAAGTCTAGTGACTTGATGCCTTTTTTATTATTAATTTTCCAACGAAAACAAAAATTTCTCAGAGGCGCGACATGAATTTTTGAAAACTCGGAAATAAACTCATTAAATTGATTGCATAGCAAGTTGAGTAACTTGATGCGGCTGTTAGGAAGGAATTAAATACTATGAAAGTACTTACGAAAAGAACTGGAATTAAAAAAATGCAAAGCCAGTCCGGTGAATTGATGCCTTTTTTATTATTAGTTTTCCAACGAAAACAAAAATTTCTGAGGCGCGACATGAATTTTTGAAAACTCGGAAATGAACTCATTAAATTGATTGCATAGCAAGTTCAGTAACTTGATGCGGTTGTTTGGAAGGAATTAAATACTATGAAAGTAATTACGAAAAGAACTGGAACTAAAAAAAATCCAAAGCAAGTCCAGTGACTTGATGCCTTCTTTATTATTAGTTTTCCAACGAAAACAAAAACTTCTCAGAGGCGCGACATAAATTTTTGAAAACTCGGAAATGAACTCATTAAATTGATTGCATAGCAAGTTCAGTAACTTGATGCGGCTATTAGGAAGGAATTAAATACTATGAAAGTAATTACGAAAAGAACTGGAATTAAAAAAAAGCAAAATAATTCCAGTGACTTGATGCCTTTTTTATTATTAGTTTTCCAACGAAAACAAAAGTTTCTCAGAGGCGCGACATAAATTTTTGAAAACTCGGAAATGAACTCATTAAATTGATTGCATAGCACGTTCAGTAACTTGATGCGGCTGTTAGGAAGGAATTAAATACTATGAAAGTAATTACGAAAAGAACTGGAATTTAAAAATGCAAAGGAAGTCCAGTGACTTGATGCCTTTTTATTATAAGCTTTCCAACGAAAACAAAAATTTTGTCATAGGCGCGACATAAACTTTTGAAAATTCGGAAATGAACTCATTAAATTGATTGCATAGCAAGTTCAGTAACTTGATGCGGCTGTTAGGAAGGAATTAAATACTATGAAAGTAATTAAAAAAAGAACTGGAACTAAAATTGCAAAGCAAGTCCAGTGACTTGATGCCTTTTTTATTATTAGTTTTCCAACGAAAACAAAAATTTCTCAGAGGCGCGACATAAATTTTTGAAAACTCGGAATTGAACTCATTAAATTGATTGCATAGCAAGTTCAGTAACTTGATGCGGCTGTTAGGAAGGAATTAAATACTATGAAAGTACTTAAGAAAAGAACTGGAATTAAAAAAATGCAAAGCCAGTCCAGTGACTTGATGCCTTTTTTATTATTAGTTTTCCAACGAAAACAAAAGTTTCTCAGAGGCGCGACATAAATTTTTGAAAACTCGGAAATGAACTCATTAAATTGATTGCATAGCACGTTCAGTAACTTGATGCGGCTGTTAGGAAGGAATTAAATACTATGAAAGTAATTACGAAAAGAACTGGAATTTAAAAATGCAAAGCAAGTCCAGTGACTTGATGCCTTTTTATTATAAGCTTTCCAACGAAAACAAAAATTTTGTCATAGGCGCGACATAAACTTTTGAAAATTCGGAAATGAACTCATTAAATTGATTGCATAGCAAGTTCAGTAACTTGATGCGGCTGTTAGGAAGGAATTAAATACTATGAAAGTAATTAAAAAAAGAACTGGAACTAAAATTGCAATGCAAGTCCAGTGACTTGATGCCTTTTTTATTATTAGTTTTCCAACGAAAACAAAAATTTCTCAGAGGCGCGACATAAATTTTTGAAAACTCGGAATTGAACTCATTAAATTGATTGCATAGCAAGTTCAGTAACTTGATGCGGCTGTTAGGAAGGAATTAAATACTATGAAAGTAATTACAAAAAGAACTGGAATTAAAAAAATGCAAAGCAAGTCCAGTGACTTGATGCCTTTTTTATTATTAATTTTCCAACGAAAACAAAAATTTCTCAGAGGCGCGACATGAATTTTTGAAAACTCGGAAATAAACTCATTAAATTGATTGCATAGCAAGTTGAGTAACTTGATGCGGCTGTTAGGAAGGAATTAAATACTATGAAAGTACTTACGAAAAGAACTGGAATTAAAAAAATGCAAAGCCAGTCCAGTGAATTGATGCCTTTTTTTTTATTAGTTTTCCAACGAAAACAAAAATTTCTGAGGCGCGACATGAATTTTTGAAAACTCGGAAATGAACTCATTAAATTGATTGCATAGCAAGTTCAGTAACTTGATGCGGTTGTTAGGAAGGAATTAAATACCATGAAAGTAATTACGAAAAGAACTGGAACTAAAAAAAATCCAAAGCAAGTCCAGTGACTTGATGCCTTCTTTATTATTAGTTTTCCAACGAAAACAAAAACTTCTCAGAGGCGCGACATAAATTTTTGAAAACTCGGAAATGAACTCATTAAATTGATTGCATAGCAAGTTCAGTAACTTGATGCGGCTATTAGGAAGGAATTAAATACTATGAAAGTAATTACGAAAAGAACTGGAATTAAAAAAAAAGCAAAATAATTCCAGTGACTTGATGCCTTTTTTATTATTAGTTTTCCAACGAAAACAAAAATTTTGTCAGAGGCGCGACATAAACTTTTGAAAACTCGGAAATGAACTCATTAAATTGATTGCATAGCAAGTTCAGTAACTTGATGCGGCTGTTAGGAAGGAATTAAATACTATGAAAGTAATTACAAAAAGAAATGGAATTAAAAAAATGCAAAGCAAGTCCAGTGACTTGATGCCTTTTTTATTATTAGTTTTCCAACGAAAACAAAAATTTCTCAGAGGCGCGACATGAGTTTTTGAAAACTTGGAAATGAACTCATTAAATTGATTGCATAGCAAGTTCAGTAACTTGATGCGGCTGTTAGGAAGGAATTAAATACTATGAAAGTAATTACGAAAAGAACTGGAATTAAAAAAATGCAAGCAAGTCCAGTGACTTGATGCCTTTTTTATTATTAGTTTTCCAACGAAAACAAAAATTTCCCAGAGGCGCGACATAAACTTTTGAAAATTCGGAATTGAACTCATTAAATTGATTGCATAGCAAGTTCAGTAACTTGATGCGGCTGTTAGGAAGGAATTAAATACTATGAAAAGAATTACGAAAAGAACTGGAATTAAAAAAATGCAAAGCAAGTCCAGTGACTTGATGCAAATTGGAGCAGCTAAGTATCTATCAAGAGAAAAATCCGAAAGCATAGCCCTTTGTTAACTAATCAAACGATTACAAAGAGAACATTAAAATTTTAAGCTTTTCACCAAATAAGTCCAGCATACAGATATTAGGAATGCTCAGAAATTGAACACAATTTCACCATAAAACTTCTGTTCAATTGATGTGGTTTTCTTATTGAAAAATCCTTAAAGTGAAATACTTTACGGAGCGAAATTACTGGAACAAGTTTTTTATTTGTGCCTTCAGAAACTGAGTAGAAGACGCCTTTTAAGAGTCCAATTTTTTCAACAACATCAAAACTTCTAACGCTGGCCATTAGTTTGTCCGGGAAAGGACGATTGGGAAATTTTACAAAAATACTCTATTTGGCCAATTTTTTCATCATTTTCATCGAAGAAGTAAACATAGCAATTTCCCAGCCTGGATCTTCTGTAAGCTTCGCAATCAAAGTAAACATTTTTTATTGTCACCCGATTGAAAAATTTCCAATCAGGGTATTGTTTTCGTCCTTCTTTGACCGATTCTGTCTCACGGAACTCATTGTCATAACATTCATCAGCGACGTTTGAGCATCCAACAAATTTGTCAAAACGGGTTTTCAATTTCGGGTTAAAAACTTCTTTTTGAGCTAATTTTTGACGCTGTAAAAATCGTCTACATATGATTTCAGCTTCTGAATGCGATCCACTAAAATGCTGCGAAAGTAATCTGTTGTTGGCCTCAAAACTCATAGCAGAGTAGCAGCAGAGAGGCCCATATCTCCTGACCTGGTCTGCAAAATGTCTCAGACAATGTACATTGATAGTTTCAATTTTCTCATTTCCCATATGAACTGATACAATTTCCTCGCAAAATTCATTGAGAAGCTTTTCTGAAATTCTAGTTGTAGCTTCGCAGCTGGATTCTAACAGCAGACGGATACCAAAAACCAATTTCGAAAGATGCGAGAACGAAAAAGAGGGAAGTCTGTTCCTAAATACAATAGGACTTATATAAAAAAACCAATTGAAGTGTTCGTTCGCTTTGAACTGAGGCATTTCGTCAAGAGACCTGATCTTTCTTGAAAACGCGACCATTTCTCTAGGGCAGCACATGTTAGAAGTAATTACGAAAAGAACTGGAATTAAAAAAATGCAAAGCAAGTCCATTGACTTGATGCCTTTTCTATTATTAGTTTTCCAACGAAAACAAAAATTTTGTCATAGGCGCGACATAAACTTTTGAAAATTCGGAAAAGAACTCATTAAATTGATTGCATAGCAAGTTCAGTAACTTGATGCCGCTGTTAGGAAGGAATTAAATACTATGAAAGTAATTACGAAAAGAACTGGAATTAAAAAAATGCAAAGCAAGTCCAGTGACTTGATGCCTTTTTTATTTTTAGTTTTCCAACGAAAACAAAAATTTCTCAGAGGCGCGACATAAACTTTTGAAAATTCGGAATTGAACTCATTAAATTGATTGCATAGCAAGTTCAGTAACTTGATGCGGCTGTTAGGAAGGAATTAAATACTATGAAAAGAATTACGAAAAGAACTGGAATTAAAAAAATGCAAAGCAAGTCCAGTGACTTGATGCAAAATGGAGCAGGTAAGTATCTATCAAGAGAAAAATCCGAAAGCATAGCCCTTTATTAACTAATCAAACGATTACAAAGAGAACATTAAAATTTTAAGCTTTTTACCAAATAAGTCGAGCATACAGATATTAGGAATGCTCAGAAACTGAACACAATTTCACCATAAAACTTCTGTTCAATTGATGTGGTTTTCTTATTGAAAAATCCTTAAAGTGAAATACTTTACGGAGCGAAGTTACTGGAACAAGTTTTTTATTTGTGCCTTCAGAAACTGAGTAGAAGACGCCTTTAAAGAGTCCAATTTTTTCAACAACATCAAAACTTCTAACGCTGGCCATTAGTTTGTCAGGGAAAGGACGATTGGGAAATTTTACAAAATTACTCTATTTGGCCAATTTTTTCATCATTTTCATCGAAGAAGTAAACATAGCAATTTCCCAGCCTGGATCTTCTGTAAGCTTCGCAATCAAAGTAAACATTTTTTATTGTCACCCGATTGAAAAATTTCCAATCAGGGTATTGTTTTCGTCCTTCTTTGACCACTTCTGTCTCACGGAACTCATTATCATAACATTCATCAGCGACGTTTGAGCATCCAACAAATTTGTCAAAACGGGTTTTCAATTTCGGGTTAAAAACTTCTTTTTGAGCTAATTTTTGACGCTGTAAAAATCGTCTACATATGATTTCAGCTTCTGAATGCGATCCACTAAAATGCTGCGAAAGTAATCTGTTGTTGGCCTCAAAACTCATAGCAGAGTAGCAGCAGAGAGGCCCATATCTCCTGTCCTGGTCTGCAAAATGTCTCAGACAATGTACATTGATAGTTTCAATTTTCTCATTTCCCGTATGAACTGATACAATTTCCTCGCAAAATTCATTGAGAAGCTTTTCTGAAATTCTAGTTGTAGCTTCGCAGCTGGATTCTAACAGCAGACGGATACCAAAAACCAATTTCGAAAGATGCGAGAACAAAAAAGAGGGAAGTTTGTTCCTAAATACAATAGGACTTATATAAAAAAACCAATTGAAGTGTTCGTTCGCTTTGAACTGAGGCATTTTGTCAAAAGACCTGATCTTTCTTGAAAACGCGACCATTTCTCTAGGGCAGCACATGTTAGAAGTAATTACGAAAAGAACTGAAATTAAAAAAATGCAAAGCAAGTCTATTGACTTGATGCCTTTTTTATTATTAGTTTTCCAACGAAAACAAAAATTTTGTCATAGGCGCGACATAAAATTTTGAAAATTCGGAAATGAACTCATTAAATTGATTGCATAGCAAATTCAGTAACTTGATGCGGCTGTTAGGAAGGAATTAAATACTATGAAAGTAATTACAAAAAGAACTGGAACTAAAAAAATGCAAAGCAAGTCCAGTGACTTGATGCCTTTTCTATTATTAGTTTTCCAACGAAAACAAAAATATCTCCGAGGCGCGACATAAACTTTTGAAAACTCGGAAATGAACTCATTAAATTGATTGCATAGTAAGTTCAGTAACTTGATGCGGCTGTTAGGAAGGAATTAAATACTATGAAAGTGATTACAAAAAGAACTGGAACTAAAAAAATGCAAAGCAAGTCCAGTGACTTGATGCCTTTTTTATTATTAGTTTTCCAACGAAAACAAAAATTTCTCAGAGGCGCGACATAAATTTTTGAAAACTCGGAAATGAACTCATTAAATTGATTGCATAGCAAGTTCAGTAACTTGATGCGGCTGTTAGGAAGGAATTAAATACTATGAAAGTAATTACAAAAAGAACTGGAATTAAAAAAAATGCAAAGCAAGTCCAGTGACTTGATGCCTTTTTTTATTATTAGTTTTCCAACGAAAACAAAAATTTCTCAGAGGCGCGACATAAATTTTTGAAAACTCGGAAATGAACTCATTAAATTGATTGCATAGCAAGTTCAGTAACTTGATGCGGCTGTTAGGAAGGAATTAAATACTATGAAAGTAATTACAAAAAGAAGTGGAATTTAAAAAATGCAAAGCAAGTCCAGTGACTTGATGCCTTTTTTATTATTAGTTTTCCAACGAAAACAAAAATTTCTCAGAGGCGCGACATGAATTTTTGAAAACTCGGAAATGAACTCATTGAATTGATTGCATAGCAAGTTCAGTAACTTGATGCGGCTGTTAGGAAGGAATTAAATACTATGAAAGTACTTACAAAAAGAACTGGAATTAAAAAAAATGCAAAGTAAGTCCAGTGAATTGATGCCTTTTTTTATTATTAGTTTTCCAACGAAAACAAAAATTTCTCAGAGGCGCGACATGAATTTTTGAAAACTCGGAAATGAACTCATTAAATTGATTGCATAGCAAGTTCAGTAACTTGATGCGGCTGTTAGGAAGGAATTAAATACTATGAAAGTAATTACGAAAAGAACTGGAATTAAAAAAATACAAAGCAAGTCCAGTGACTTGATGCCTTTTTTATTATTAGTTTTCCAACGAAAACAGAAACTTCTCAGAGGCGCGACATAAATTTTTGAAACTCGGAAATGAACTCATTAGATTGATTGCATAGCAAGTTCAGTAACTTGATGCGGCTGTTAGGAAGGAATTAAATACTATGAAAGTAATTACGAAAAGAACTGGAATTAAAAAAATGCAAAGCAAGTCCAGTGACTTGATGCCTTTTTTATTATTAGTTTTCCAACGAAAACAAAAACTTCTCAGAGGCGCGACATAAAATTTTGAAAACCCGGAAATGAACTCATTAAATTGATTGCATAGCAAGTTCAGTAACTCGATGCGGCTGTTAGGAAGGAATTAAATACTATGAAAGTAATTACAAAAAAGAACTGGAAATAAAAAAATGCAAGGCAATTCCAGAGACTTGATGCCTTTTTTATTATTAGTTTTCCAACGAAAACAAAAATTTTGTCAGAGGCGCGACTTAAACTTTTGAAAACTCGGAAATGAACTCATTAAATTGATTGCATAGCAAGTTCAGTAACTTGATGCGGCTGTTAGGAAGGAATTAAATACTATGAAAGTAATTACAAAAAGAAATGGAATTAAAAAAATGCAAAGCAAATCCAGTGACTTGATGCCTTTTTTATTATTAGTTTTCCAACGAAAACAAAAACTTCTCAGAGGCGCGACATAAATTTTTGAAAACTCGGAAATGAACTCATTAAATTGATTGCATAGCAAGTTCAGTAACTTGATGCGGCTGTTAGGAAGGAATTAAATACTATGAAAGTAATTACGAAAAGAACTGGAATTAAAAAAAATGCAAAGCAAATCCAGTGACTTGATGCCTTTTTTATTATTAGTTTTCCAACGAAAACAAAAATTTCTCAGAGGCGCGACATGCATTTTTGAAAACTCGGAAATGAACTCATTAAGTTGATTGCATAGCAAGTTCAGTAACTTGATGCGGCTGTTAGGAAGGAATTAAATACTATGAAAGTATTTACGAAAAGAAATGGAATTAAAAAAATGCAAAGCAAGTCCAGTGACTGGATGCCTTTTTTATTATTAGTTTTCCAACGAAAACAAAAACTTCTCAGAGGCGCGACATAAATTTTTGAAACTCGGAAATGAACTCATTAGATTGATTGCATAGCAAGTTCAGTAACTTGATGCGGCTGTTAGGAAGGAATTAAATACTATGAAAGTAATTACGAAAAGAACTGGAATTAAAAAAATGCAAAGCAAGTCCAGTGACTTGATGCCTTTTTTATTATTAGTTTTCCAACGAAAACAAAAACTTCTCAGAGGCGCGACATAAGTTTTTGAAAACTCGGAAATGAACTCATTAAATTGATTGCATAGCAAGTTCAGTAACTTGATGCGGCTGTTAGGAAGGAATTAAATACTATGAAAGCAATTACAAAAAGAAATGGAATTAAAAAAATGCAAAGCAAATCCAGTGACTTGATGCCTTTTTTATTATTAGTTTTCCAACGAAAACAAAAACTTCTCAGAGGCGCGACATAATTTTTTGAAAACTCGGAAATGAACTCATTAAATTGATTGCATAGCAAGTTCAGTAACTTGATGCGGCTGTTAGAAAGGAATTAAATACTATGAAAGTAATTACGAAAAGAACTGGAAATAAAAAAATGCAAGGCAATTCCAGAGACTTGATGCCTTTTTTATTATTAGTTTTCCAACGAAAACAAAAATTTTGTCGGAGGCGCGACATAAACTTTTGAAAACTCGGAAATGAACTCATTAAATTGATTGCATAGCAAGTTCAGTAACTTGATGCGGCTGTTAGGAAGGAATTAAATACTATGAAAGTAATTACAAAAAGAAATGGAATTAAAAAAATGCAAAGCAAGTCCAGTGACTTGATGCCTTTTTTGTTATTAGTTTTCCAACGAAAACAAAAATTTCTCAGAGGCGCGACATGAGTTTTTGAAAACTCGGAAATGAACTCATTAAATTAATTGCATAGCAAGTTCAGTAACTTGATGCGGCTGTGAGGAAGGAATTAAATACTATGAAAATAATTACAAAAAGAACTGGAACTAAAAAATGCAAAGCAAGTCCAGTGACTTGATGCCTTTTTTATTATTAGTTTTCCAACGAAAACAAAAATTTCTCAGAGGCGCGACATAAATTTTTGAAAACTCGGAAATGAACTCATTAAATTAATTGCATAGCAAGTTCAGTAACTTGATGCGGCTGTGAGGAAGGAATTAAATACTATGAAAATAATTACAAAAAGAACTGGAACTAAAAAATGCAAAGCAAGTCCAGTGACTTGATGCCTTTTTTATTATTAGTTTTCCAACGAAAACAAAAATTTCTCAGAGGCGCGACATAAATTTTTGAAAACTCGGAAACGAACTCATTAAATTGACTGCATAGCAAGTTCAGTAACTTGATGCGGCTGTTAGGAAGGAATTAAATACTATGAAAGTAATTACAAAAAGAACTGGAATTAAAAAAAATGCAAAGCAAGTCCAGTGACTTGATGCCTTTTTTATTATTAGTTTTCCAACGAAAACAAAAATTTCTCAGAAGCGCGACATAAATTTTTGAAAACTCGGAAATGAACTCATTAAATTGACTGCATAGCAAGTTCAGTAACTTGATGCGGCTGTTAGGAAGGAATTAAATACTATGAAAGTAATTACAAAAAGAACTGGAAATAAAAAAATGCAAGGCCATTCCAGAGACTTGATGCCTTTTTTATTATTAGTTTTCCAACGAAAACAAAAATTTTGTCAGAGGCGCGACATAAACTTTTGAAAACTCGGAAATGAACTCATTAAATTGATTGCATAGCAAGTTCAGTAACTTGATGCGGCTGTTAGGAAGGAATTAAATACTATGAAAGTAATTACAAAAAGAAATGGAATTAAAAAAATGCAAAGCAAGTCCAGTGACTTGATGCCTTTTTTGTTATTAGTTTTCCAACGAAAACAAAAATTTCTCAGAGGCGCGACATGAGTTTTTGAAAACTCGGAAATGAACTCATTAAATTAATTGCATAGCAAGTTCAGTAACTTGATGCGGCTGTGAGGAAGGAATTAAATACTATGAAAATAATTACAAAAAGAACTGGAACTAAAAAATGCAAAGCAAGTCCAGTGACTTGATGCCTTTTTTATTATTAGTTTTCCAACGAAAACAAAAATTTCTCAGAGGCGCGACATAAATTTTTGAAAACTCGGAAATGAACTCATTAAATTGATTGCATAGCAAGTTCAGTAACTTGATGCGGCTGTTAGGAAGGAATTAAATACTATGAAAGTAATTACAAAAAGAACTGGAATTTAAAAAAATGCAAAGCAAGTCCAGTGACTTGATGCCTTTTTTATTATTAGTTTTCCAACGAAAACAAAAATTTCTCAGAAGCGCGACATAAATTTTTGAAAACTCGGAAATGAACTCATTAAATTGACTGCATAGCAAGTTCAGTAACTTGATGCGGCTGTTAGGAAGGAATTAAATACTATGAAAGTAATTACAAAAAAAAAACTGGAATTTAAAAAATGCAAAGCAAGTCCAGTGACTTGATGCCTTTTTTATTATTAGTTTTCCAACGAAAACAAAAATTTCTCAGAGGCGCGACATGAATTTTTGAAAACTCGGAAATGAACTCATTGAATTGATTGCATAGCAAGTTCAGTAACTTGATGCGGCTGTTAGGAAGGAATTAAATACTATGAAAGTAATTACAAAAAGAACTGGAATTAAAAAAATGCAAAGCAAGTCCAGTGACTTGATGCCTTTTTTGTTATTAGTTTTCCAGCGAAAACAAAAATTTCTCAGAGGCGCGACATGAGTTTTTGAAAACTCGGAAATGAACTCATTAAATTGATTGCATAGCAAGTTCAGTAACTTGATGCGGCTGTGAGGAAGGAATTAAATACTATGAAAATAATTACAAAAAGAACTGGAACTAAAAAATGCAAAGCAAGTCCAGTGACTTGATGCCTTTTTTATTATTAGTTTTCCAACGAAAACAAAAATTTCTCAGAGGCGCGACATAAATTTTTGAAAACTCGGAAATGAACTCATTAAATTGATTGCATAGCAAGTTCAGTAACTTGATGCGGCTGTTAGGAAGGAATTAAATACTATGAAAGTAATTACAAAAAGAACTGGAATTAAAAAAATGCAAAGCAAGTCCAGTGACTTGATGCCTTTTTTATTATTAGTTTTCCAACGAAAACAAAAATTTCTCAGAAGCGCGACATAAATTTTTGAAAACTCGGAAATGAACTCATTAAATTGATTGCATAGCAAGTTCAGTAACTTGATGCGGCTGTTAGGAAGGAATTAAATACTATGAAAGTAATTACAAAAAGAACTGGAATTTAAAAAATGCAAAGCAAGTCCAGTGACTTGATGCCTTTTTTATTATTAGTTTTCCAACGAAAACAAAAATTTCTCAGAGGCGCGACATGAATTTTTGAAAACTCGGAAATGAACTCATTGAATTGATTGCATAGCAAGTTCAGTAACTTGATGCGGCTGTTAGGAAGGATTTAAATACTATGAAAGTACTTACAAAAAGAACTGGAATTAAAAAAATGCAAAGCAAGTCCAAGGAATTGATGCCTTTTTTATTATTAGTTTTCCAACGAAAACAAAAATTTCTCAGAGGCGCGACATGAATTTTTGAAAACTCGGAAATGAACTCATTAAATTGATTGCATAGCAAGTTCAGTAATTTGATGCGGCTGTTAGGAAGGAATTAAATACTATGAAAGTAATTACGAAAAGAACTGGAATTAAAAAAATGCAAAGTTAGTCCAGTGACTTGATGCCTTTTTTATTATTAGTTTTCCAACGAAAACAAAAACTTCTCAGAGGCGCGACATAAATTTTGGAAAACTCGGAAATGAACTCATTAAATTGATTGCATAGCAAGTTCAGTAACTTGATGCGGCTGTTAGGAAGGAATTAAATACTATGAAAGTAATTACAAAAAGAACTGGAATTAAAAAAATGCAAAGCAAGTCCAGTGACTTGATGCCTTTTTTATTATTAGTTTTCCAACGAAAACAAAAATTTCTCAGAAGCGCGACATAAATTTTTGAAAACTCGGAAATGAACTCATTAAATTGATTGCATAGCAAGTTCAGTAACTTGATGCGGCTGTTAGGAAGGAATTAAATACTATGAAAGTAATTACAAAAAGAACTGGAATTTAAAAAATGCAAAGCAAGTCCAGTGACTTGATGCCTTTTTTATTATTAGTTTTCCAACGAAAACAAAAATTTCTCAGAGGCGCGACATGAATTTTTGAAAACTCGGAAATGAACTCATTGAATTGATTGCATAGCAAGTTCAGTAACTTGATGCGGCTGTTAGGAAGGATTTAAATACTATGAAAGTACTTACAAAAAGAACTGGAATTAAAAAAATGCAAAGCAAGTCCAAGGAATTGATGCCTTTTTTATTATTAGTTTTCCAACGAAAACAAAAATTTCTCAGAGGCGCGACATGAATTTTTGAAAACTCGGAAATGAACTCATTAAATTGATTGCATAGCAAGTTCAGTAATTTGATGCGGCTGTTAGGAAGGAATTAAATACTATGAAAGTAATTACGAAAAGAACTGGAATTAAAAAAATGCAAAGTTAGTCCAGTGACTTGATGCCTTTTTTATTATTAGTTTTCCAACGAAAACAAAAACTTCTCAGAGGCGCGACATAAATTTTGGAAAACTCGGAAATGAACTCATTAAATTGATTGCATAGCAAGTTCAGTAACTTGATGCGGCTGTTAGGAAGGAATTAAATACTATGAAAGTAATTACGAAAAGAACTGGAAATAAAAAAATGCAAGGCAATTCCAGAGACTTGATGCCTTTTTTATTATTAGTTTTCCAACGAAAACAAAAATTTTGTCAGAGGCGTGACATAAACTTTTGAAAACTCGGAAATGAACTCATTAAATTGATTGCATAGCAAGTTCAGTAACTTGATGCGGCTGTTAGGAAGGAATTAAATACTATGAAAGTAATTACAAAGAAACGGAATTAAAAAAATGCAAAGCAAGTCCAGTGACTTGATGCCTTTTTTGTTATTAGTTTTCCAACGAAAACAAAAACTTCTCAGAGGCGCGACATAAATTTTGGAAAACTCGGAAATGAACTCATTAAATTGATTGCATAGCAAGTTCAGTAACTTGATGCGGCTGTTAGGAAGGAATTAAATACTATGAAAGTAATTACGAAAAGAACTGGAAATAAAAAAATGCAAGGCAATTCCAGTGACTTGATGCCTTTTTTATTATTAGTTTTCCAACGAAAACAAAAACTTCTCAGAGGCGTGAGATAAATTTTTGAAACTCGGAAATGAACTCATTAGATTGATTGCATAGCAAGTTCAGTAACTTGATGCGGCTGTTAGGAAGGATTTAAATACTATGAAAGTACTTACAAAAAGAACTGGAATTAAAAAAATGCAAAGCAAGTCCAAGGAATTGATGCCTTTTTTATTATTAGTTTTCCAACGAAAACAAAAATTTCTCAGAGGCGCGACATGAATTTTTGAAAACTCGGAAATGAACTCATTAAATTGATTGCATAGCAAGTTCAGTAATTTGATGCGGCTGTTAGGAAGGAATTAAATACTATGAAAGTAATTACGAAAAGAACTGGAATTAAAAAAATGCAAAGTTAGTCCAGTGACTTGATGCCTTTTTTATTATTAGTTTTCCAACGAAAACAAAAACTTCTCAGAGGCGCGACATAAATTTTGGAAAACTCGGAAATGAACTCATTAAATTGATTGCATAGCAAATTCAGTAACTTGATGCGGCTGTTAGGAAGGAATTAAATACTATGAAAGTAATTACGAAAAGAACTGGAAATAAAAAAATGCAAGGCAATTCCAGAGACTTGATGCCTTTTTTATTATTAGTTTTCCAACGAAAACAAAAATTTTGTCAGAGGCGCGACATAAACTTTTGAAAACTCGGAAATGAACTCATTAAATTGATTGCATAGCAAGTTCAGTAACTTGATGCGGCTGTTAGGAAGGAATTAAATACTATGAAAGTAATTACAAAGAAACGGAATTAAAAAAATGCAAAGCAAGTCCAGTGACTTGATGCCTTTTTTGTTATTAGTTTTCCAACGAAAACAAAAATTTCTCAGACGCGCGACATGAGTTTTTGAAAACTCGGAAATGAACTCATTAAATTGATTGCATAGCAAGTTCAGTAACTTGATGCGGCTGTGAGGAAGGAATTAACTACTATGAAAGTAATTACAAAAAGAACTGGAACTAAAAAATGCAAAGCAAGTCCAGTGACTTGATGCCTTTTTTATTATTAGTTTTCCAACGAAAACAAAAACTTCTCAGACGCGCGACATAAATTTTTGAGACTCGGAAATGAACTCATTAGATTGATTGCATAGCAAGTTCAGTAACTTGATGCGGCTGTTAGGAGGGAATTAAATACTATGAAAGTAATTACGAAAAGAACTGGAATTAAAAAAATGCAAAGCAAGTCCAGTGACTTGATGCTTTTTTTATTATTAGTTTTCCAACGAAAACAAAAACTTCTCAGAGGCGCGACATAAATTTTTGAAAACTCGGAAATGAACTCATTAAATTGATTGCATAGCAAGTTCAGTAACTTGATGCGGCTGTTAGGAAGGAAGTAAATACTATGAAAGTAATTACGAAAAGAACTGGAAATAAAAAAATGCAAGGCAATTCCAGAGACTTGATGCCTTTTTTATTATTAGTTTTCCAACGAAAACAAAAATTTTGTCAGAGGCGCGACATAAACTTTTGAAAATTCGGAAATGAACTCATTAAATTGATTGCATAGCAAGTTCAGTAACTTGATGCGGCTGTTAGGAAGGAATTAAATACTATGAAAGTAATTACAAAGAAATGGAATTAAAAAAATGCAAAGCAAGTCCAGTGACTTGATGCCTTTTTTGTTATTAGTTTTCCAACGAAAACAAAAATTTCTCAGAGGCGCGACATGAGTTTTTGAAAACTCGGAAATGAACTCATTAAATTGATTGCATAGCAATTTCAGTAACTTGATGCGGCTGTTAGGAAGGAATTAAATACTATGAAAAAATTACGAAAAGAACTGGAATTAAAAAAATGCAAAGCAAGTCCAGTGACTTGATGCCTTTTTTATTATTAGTTTTACAACGAAAACAAAAACTTCTCAAAGGCGCGACATAAATTTTTGAAAACTCGGAAATGAACTCATTAAATTGATTGCATAGCAAGTTCAGTAACTTGATGCGGCTGTTAGGAAGCAAGTAAATACTATGAAAGTAATTACGAAAAGAACTGGAAATAAAAAAATGCAAAGCAATTCCAGTGACTTGATGCCTTTTTTATTATTAGTTTTCCAACGAAAACAAAAATTTTGTCAGAGGCGCGACATAAACTTTTGAAAACTCGGAAATGAACTCATTAAATTGATTGCATAGCAAGTTCAGTAACTTGATGCGGCTGTTAGGAAGGAATTAAATACTATGAAAGTAATTACAAAAAGAAATGGAATTAAAAAATGCAAAGCAAGTCCAGTGACTTGATGCCTTTTTTGTTATTAGTTTTCCATCGAAAACAAAAATTTCTCAGAGGCGCGACATGAGTTTTTGAAAACTCGGAAATGAACTCATTAAGTTGATTGCATAGCAAGTTCAGTAACTTGATGCGGCTGTTAGGAAGGAATTAAATACTATGAAAGTAATTAAAAAAAGAACTGGAACTAAAAAATGCAAAGCAAGTCCAGTGACTTGATGCCTTTTTTATTATTAGTTTTCCAACGAAAACAAAAACTTCTCAGAGGCGTGAGATAAATTTTTGAAACTCGGAAATGAACTCATTAGATTGATTGCATAGCAAGTTCAGTAACTTGATGCGGCTGTTAGAAAGGAATTAAATACTATGAAAGTAATTACAAAAAGAAATGGAATTAAAAAATGCAAAGCAAGTCCAGTGACTTGATGCCTTTTTTGTTATTAGTTTTCCATCGAAAACAAAAATTTCTCAGAGGCGCGACATGAGTTTTTGAAAACTCGGAAATGAACTCATTAAGTTGATTGCATAGCAAGTTCTGTAACTTGATGCGGCTGTTAGGAAGGAATTAAATACTATGAAAGTAATTTAAAAAAGAACTGGAACTAAAAAATGCAAAGCAAGTCCAGTGACTTGATGCCTTTTTTATTATTAGTTTTCCAACGAAAACAAAAACTTCTCAGAGGCGTGAGATAAATTTTTGAAACTCGGAAATGAACTCATTAGATTGATTGCATAGCAAGTTCAGTAACTTGATGCGGCTGTTAGGAAGGAATTAAATACTATGAAAGTAATTACGAAAAGAACTGGAATTAAAAAAATGCAAAGCAAGTCCAGTGACTTGATGCCTTTTTTATTATTAGTTTTCCAACGAAAACAAAAATTTCTCAGAGGCGCGACATAAATTTTTGAAAACTCGGAAATGAACTCATTAAATTGATTGCATAGCAAGTTCAGTAACTTGATGCGGCTGTTAGGAAGGAATTAAATACTATGAAAGTAATTACGAAAAGAACTGGAAATAAAAAAATGCAAGGCAATTCCAGAGACTTGATGCCTTTTTTATTATTAGTTTTCCGACGAAAACAAAAATTTTGTCAGAGGCGCGACATAAATTTTTGAAAACTCGGAAATGAACTCATTAAATTGATTGCATAGCAAGTTCAGTAACTTGATGCGGCTGTTAGGAAGGAATTAAATACTATGAAAGTAATTACAAAGAAATGGAATTAAAAAAATGCAAAGCAAGTCCAGTGACTTGATGCCTTTTTTGTTATTAGTTTTCCAACGAAAACAAAAATTTCTCAGAGGCGCGACATGAGTTTTTGAAAACTCGGAAATGAACTCATTAAATTGATTGCATAGCAAGTTCAGTAACTTGATGCGGCTGTTAGGAAGGAATTAAATACTATGAAAGTAATTACGAAAAGAACTGGAATTAAAAAAATGCAAAGCAAGTCCAGTGACTTGATGCCTTTTTTATTATTAGTTTTCCAACGAAAACAAAAACTTCTCAGAGGCGCGACATAAATTTTTGAAAACTCGGAAATGAACTCATTAAATTGATTGCATAGCAAGTTCAGTAACTTGATGCGGCTGTTAGGAAGGAATTAAATACTATGAAAGTAATTACGAAAAGAACTGGAAATAAAAAAATGCAAGGCAATTCCAGAGACTTGATGTCTTTTTTATTATTAGTTTTCCAACGAAAACAAAAATTTTGTCAGAGGCGCGACATAAATTTTTGAAAACTCGGAAATGAACTCATTAAATTGATTGCATAGCAAGTTCAGTAACTTGATGCGGCTGTTAGGAAGGAATTAAATACTATGAAAGTAATTACAAAGAAATGGAATTAAAAAAATGCAAAGCAAGTCCAGTGACTTGATGCCTTTTTTGTTATTAGTTTTCCAACGAAAACAAAAAATTTCTCAGAGGCGCGACATGAGTTTTTGAAAACTCGGAAATGAACTCATTAAATTGATTGCATAGCAAGTTCAGTAACTTGATGCGGCTGTTAGGAAGGAATTAAATACTATGAAAGTAATTACGAAAAGAACTGGAATTAAAAAAATGCAAAGCAAGTCCAGTGACTTGATGCCTTTTTTATTATTAGTTTTCCAACGAAAACAAAAACTTCTCAGAGGCGCGACATAAATTTTTGAAAACTCGGAAATGAACTCATTAAATTGATTGCATAGCAAGTTCAGTAACTTGATGCGGCTGTTAGGAAGGAATTAAATACTATGAAAGTAATTACGAAAAGAACTGGAAATAAAAAAATGCAAGACAATTCCAGAGACTTGATGCCTTTTTTATTATTAGTTTTCCAACGAAAACAAAAATTTTGTCAGAGGCGCGACATAAATTTTTGAAAACTCGGAAATGAACTCATTAAATTGATTGCATAGCAAGTTCAGTAACTTGATGCGGCTGTTAGGAAGGAATTAAATACTATGAAAGTAATTACAAAGAAATGGAATTAAAAAAAATGCAAAGCAAGTCCAGTGACTTGATGCCTTTTTTGTTATTAGTTTTCCAACGAAAACAAAAATTTCTCAGAGGCGCGACATGAGTTTTTGAAAACTCGGAAATGAACTCATTAAATTGATTGCATAGCAATTTCAGTAACTTGATGCGGCTGTTAGGAAGGAATTAAATACTATGAAAGTAATTACGAAAAGAACTGGAATTAAAAAAATGCAAAGCAAGTCCAGTGACTTGATGCCTTTTTTATTATTAGTTTTACAACGAAAACAAAAACTTCTCAGAGGCGCGACATAAATTTTTGAAAACTCGGAAATGAACTCATTAAATTGATTGCATAGCAAGTTCAGTAACTTGATGCGGCTGTTAGGAAGGAATTAAATACTATGAAAGTAATTACAAAGAAATGGAATTAAAAAAAATGCAAAGCATGTCCAGTGACTTGATGCCTTTTTTTTTATTAGTTTTCCAACGAAAACAAAAATTTCTCAGAGGCGCGACATGAGTTTTTGAAAACTCGGAAATGAACTCATTAAATTGATTGCATAGCAATTTCAGTAACTTGATGCGGCTGTTAGGAAGGAATTAAATACTATGAAAGTAATTACGAAAAGAACTGGAATTAAAAAAATGCAAAGCAAGTCCAGTGACTTGATGCCTTTTTTATTATTAGTTTTACAACGAAAACAAAAACTTCTCAAAGGCGCGACATAAATTTTTGAAAACTCGGAAATGAACTCATTAAATTGATTGCATAGCAAGTTCAGTAACTTGATGCGGCTGTTAGGAAGGAATTAAATACTATGAAAGTAATTACGAAAAGAACTGGAAATAAAAAAATGCAAAGCAATTCCAGTGACTTGATGCCTTTTTTATTATTAGTTTTCCAACGAAAACAAAAATTTTGTCAGAGGCGCGACATAAACTTTTGAAAACTCGGAAACGAACTCATTAAATTGATTGCATAGCAAGTTCAGTAACTTGATGCGGCTGTTAGGAAGGAATTAAATACTATGAAAGTAATTACAAAGAAATGGAATTAAAAAAAATGCAAAGCAAGTCCAGTGACTTGATGCCTTTTTTGTTAATAGTTTTCCAACGAAAACAAAAATTTCTCAGAGGCGCGACATGAGTTTTTGAAAACTCGGAAATGAACTCATTAAATTGATTGCATAGCAATTTCAGTAACTTGATGCGGCTGTTAGGAAGGAATTAAATACTATGAAAGTAATTACGAAAAGAACTGGAATTAAAAAAATGCAAAGCAAGTCCAGTGACTTGATGCCTTTTTTATTATTAGTTTTACAACGAAAACAAAAACTTCTCAGAGGCGCGACATAAATTTTTGAAAACTCGGAAATGAACTCATTAAATTGATTGCATAGCAAGTTCAGTAACTTGATGCGGCTGTTAGGAAGGAATTAAATACTATGAAAGTAATTACGAAAAGAACTGGAAATAAAAAAATGCAAAGCAATTCCAGTGACTTGATGCCTTTTTTATTATTAGTTTTCCAACGAAAACAAAAATTTTGTCAGAGGCGCGACATAAACTTTTGAAAACTCGGAAATGAACTCATTAAATTGATTGCATAGCAAGTTCAGTAACTTGATGCGGCTGTTAGGAAGGAATTAAATACTATGAAAGTAATTACAAAAAGAAATGGAAATAAAAAAATGCAAAATAAGTCCAGTGACTTGATGCCTTTTTTGTTATTAGTTTTCCAACGAAAACAAAAATTTCTCAGAGGCGCGACATGTGTTTTTGAAAACTCAGAAATGAACTCATTAAATTGATTGCATAGCAAGTTCAGTAACTTGATGCGGCTGTTAGGAAGGAATTAAATACTATGAAAGTAATTACGAAAAGAACTGGAATTGAAAAAATGCAAAGCAAGTCCAGTGACTTGATGCCTTTTTTATTATTAGTTTTCCAACGAAAACAAAAATTTCTCAGAGGCGCAACATAAACTTTTGAAAACTCGGAAATGAACTCATTAAATTGATTGCATAGCAAGTTCAGTAACTTGATGCGGCTGTTAGGAAGGAATTAAATACTATGAAAGTAATTACAAAAAGAAATGGAATTAAAAAAATGCAAAGCAAGTCCAGTGACTTGATGCCTTTTTTGTTATTAGTTTTCCAACGAAAACAAAAATTTCTCAGAGGCGCGACATGTGTTTTTGAAAACTCAGAAATGAACTCATTAAATTGATTGCATAGCAAGTTCAGTAACTTGATGCGGCTGTTAGGAAGGAATTAAATACTATGAAAGTAATTACGAAAAGAACTGGAATTAAAAAAATGCAAAGCAAGTCCAGTGACTTGATGCCTTTTTTATTATTAGTTTTCCAACGAAAACAAAAATTTCTCAGAGGCGCAACATAAACTTTTGAAAACTCGGAATTGAACTCATTAAATTGATTGCATAGCAAGTTCAGTAACTTGATGCGGCTGTTAGGAAGGAATTAAATACTATGAAAAGAATTACGAAAAGAACTGGAATTAAAAAAATGCAAAGCAAGTCCAGTGACTTGATGCAAAATGGAGCAGCTAAGTATCTATCAAGAGAAAATTCCGAAAGCATAGCCCTTTATTAACTAATCAAACGATTACAAAGAGAACATTAAAATTTTAGGCTTTTTACCAAATAAGTCCAGCATACAGATATTAGGAATGCTCATAAATTGAACACAATTTCACCATAAAACTTCTGTTCAATTGATGTGGTTTTCTTATTGAAAAATCCTTAAAGTGAAATATTTTACGGAGCGAAGTTACTGGAACAAGTTTTTTATTTGTGCCTTCAGAAACTGAGTAGAAGACGCCTTTAAAGAGTCCAATTTTTTCAGGAACATCAAAACTTCTAACGCTGGCCATTAGTTTGTCAGGGAAAGGACGATTGGGAAATTTTACAAAAATACTCTATTTGGCCAATTTTTTCTTCATTTTCATCGAAGAAGTAAACATAGCAATTTCCCAGCCTGGATCTTCTGTAAGCTTCGCAATCAAAGTAAACATTTTTTATTGTCACCCGATTGAAAAATTCCCCATCAGGGTATTGTTTTCGTCCTTCTTTGACCGCTTCTGTCTCACGGAACTCATTGTCATAACATTCATCAGCGACGTTTGATCATCCAACAAATTTGTCAAAACGGGTTTTCAATTTCGGGTTAAAAACTTCTTTTTGAGCTAATTTTTGACGCTGTAAAAATCGTCTACATATGATTTCAGCTTCTGAATGCGATCCACTAAAATGCTGCGAAAGTTATCTGTTGTTGGCCTCAAAACTCATAGCAGAGTAGCAGCAGAGAGGCCCATATCTCCTGACCTGGTCTGCAAAATGTCTCAGACAATGTACATTGATAGTTTCAATTTTCTCATTTCCCATATGAACTGATACAATTTCCTCGCAAAATTCATTGAGAAGCTTTTCTGAAATTCTAGTTGTAGCTTCGCAGCTGGATTCTAACAGCAGACGGATACCAAAAACCAATTTCGAAAGATGCGAGAACAAAAAAGAGGGAAGTCTGTTCATAAATACAATAGGACTTATATAAAAAAACCAATTGAAGTGTTCGTTCGCTTTGAACTGAGGCATATAAGAGATCTGATCTTTCTTGAAAACGCGACCATTTCTCTAGGGCAGCACATGTTAGAAACAACAATGTTAATTTTGATTTTTTCTTCAGTGTTCAGTTCTTTAAAGCAAAGCCGCAGAAGGTCAGGGAAAACACCGAGTAACACACAGTGCATATAATCAATTGGCGCGGTAAGTGGAAGGGCATCAATTATTGAGGAAAAAGCACTCCTACCTTTAACACCAACAACATTATAGAGCGTATCAGCTTCAAAAACTTCGGTTATTTTATGAAGTTATTATTTACTGATTGTTTACGTACATCACCACACTGGTCCGATGGATAATAGGAATGGGTTTTTCCTATCGTTTTTCCGGGCACAGTGCAATAATGGCATCCGTAATAGCCATTGAAATTGAACATATTGAGAATATGGCTTTTCGCGCCAAGATCAGATACTAACAGCCGAACTTTAAAGGATACACTGATTGTACTATTATCAACGCTGTCATAAACCTCTACAGAAGATAGCAGTTCTCCCTTCACAAACGGAACAATTTCAAACCAATCGGTTGACCTCCACCAACGAATAGCGCTGCCAGAACAATATTTTTCTGGGACATCCTAAGACGAGGGGGCAAATCGGCAATTGGAACCCAAATGGGCCACAATTCTTTCCTCATGGTTGATTTTTTGATGCTGACTCCGTCAGAGAAAAAAACTAAACTGATTTTGATTGCACCGTTGTTGTCTTTTTTCACAAAAGGATTGGAGGACATTGGAGTTGAAATCTGAGTTTGGCTCCCTTTGTCGATTTACTGAATGTTTGAAAATGGCTTGCAAATTTTTCTGAATCAAAAAGCGCAATTGAAATCTGAAGTTCAGTACACAAAAAGAATAGCGCTCTTTTTTGCGAAAGCAGCGTATATACTCTTGAAAATTCTGTTTGATTTTCTTAATATGAGAGTAACCAGAAGGAAAACAATTATCAGGTGGAAGAAAAGCTTTTATCAAACTGTGAACAGAAGAAGCACACACATCCGAGAGATTAAACCGGGAACACAATAAATCAGTCAAGATAGCAGCTTCTTCAGCTGTTTGTTCGCTACCGTCAAAAAGTTTTTCTGTTACCGAACTCGATGTTTCTTCAATACAATGGGAAAAAGAAATCTCGGAGTCTGATAGATCGGGCATATCCGGAGGCACTTCCAAATCCTCCCCAGCTCCACCAGATTTTTCGAAAGAGGGGTAAACAATGTTTGGTACGGGAAATGTCCCCTCGATTGAAGGAGAAAACTTTTCGCTGCCTACATCACAGTCAGAATCAGCTAAAACATAACTACTTGTTGGAGACTCATCTTCAGACTCTTGGACAGATTCGGTGTCAGCACATGACATAGATGACTCATCAGAAGCGATTTTGGGTATATTTTCTGTACTTAGAGGACTACTTGTAGCAGCGTTAAATATTTCGATCAATTCACGTCCCCTGATCCTTCTTTTCTTAAGTACAGGCTCTTCAGTAATGTATACAGGACTTTCCACAGTTTCAGATCTTAAACTCAAGAGTTCTTCGTCAGCGAGATCAGTTATTAGGTCACCAAGCAGCAAATCAAAGGTAACTTCAAATAATAAGTTATCAGTTTTTGAGATTTCGCAAGTCCTGCAGAGACAACTGTTGAATTCGAAGAATTCGGGGCCGTATTTTACAAACAACTCGTCACCAGGGCTTATGCGTCGTTTCAATTTCAATTGAACTATGCCAGAATCACTTGTGAAATCCTACTCACAATTTGGAGTACAGTCAGAATTCACAAACCTTACGGGTCCCAGCAAAAGCAGTTGCTCTCCGGTACGTTCGGAAGACATTACGGATAGATCAGTAACGACTCCATCAGGTATCGCGGCAACAAAACCCACAGGATTTCTCCTCATAACAGCTGGTTTCCTAAAACAGTTTTCCCTTTGTATATGAGCCGATAACCACCAAAACGATCATGCTGGATTTCAAAATTGGAAGAGAGTTCTTTGTAAGACCTAGTAATAGCATCATAAGTCTTTTTCCACTTGGCTTCTTTCTTTAATTTCCGCTCAAAAATTGTTTCCAGTATAGGTTCAATGGTCTTCATCGCGGGCCGGTCTGGCGTTTCAACCAATCTTTGAACAGCAAACAAATCGCATTGCGCCAAAACCGACCATTCTACTTTTTTTGGCAGCATTACTTCTAAAAAAGCAGGAGAAATGGTAATGTCGAGTTTCAAATTTTTTCAAACATAATTTCAAAAAAAAACGGAAACCATCAAAGAGTTTTTAGTTAGAAATGACGAAGATTGCCTTTGGGACTCAGTTGAATGAAAACAAAAACAAAACCAATTAAATTAAGAAAACTTTCCGAACAGACAAATAGTACACAACGTTTAAGTCGAACTTATAACCGCAACATAACTAACTCAAAATTTGTAACTTTACCGCCTTTAAATACAAGGCACCTGAAGCAACATTTTGAAATCTCAGAGAGAGGAAACACTGGAATTAACAAAGTAGGGGGTAGTAATTTGGTGAACACAAAAAAGCCAACTAAACGACTGATACTTCATCATTATCTCTAGCGATTCAAATAATAAAAGCAAAAACAAAAACAAGAGGAAGAGGGATTTTTCGTTTCGTATCAGTTTACTTTAAATTCTCTGATGCTTTTAGATTTCTTATTGATACGCTAATTGCTCATGCTCATTGCTACGGTCTCCATCATAGTAGTTGCTTACAGTTGTCGCTGCATTTTTATCTAAATAATTTCCGCTATCACCGTCACAAGTGTCAGATCTTCCAATATTGCCACCCTGATCACCACTACGGCGTTCGATTGATTTGATTTCGTTTGCTTTATTGTTTACGCTCACCTTGGCTAGCTCGTACATGTGGACCCACTCGTTATCAAACTTCAACCGGAACAGATCTAAATCCCAAAAAAGTCATCGAAAAAGTAATATAAAAGATAAAAAGTAAATAGTAAAAAGATAAAAGTTCAAGACTAATGGAATGCAGATTAGTGTTCGGAACAATTATTCACCAACTTAGTCTACTGAATTACAGAAACTTTCTTGTGCTCACGGTACGCAAACCTTTGAAAAGCTCCTTCCTAACTGGGGAGAAGTCAGTTCGAGTGACTGCCCCCTGCCTCTGTTCTTCCTTAGGGGACAGCATGTGGAGTTTAATCTCTTCTGTTGTCCACAGAAGTTTGCAAGCATTTCTGCCAATGAGTTGTGGTGTTGAACCACCTACTAGTGCCAGGTCTTTCCCTGTTCCTGGTCCAGTTGTTATGGGAAGCAATGGATTATCACTCTCCGGAAAGCTTTTAGCTTTTGGAAGCAGGACACCCAGTTTTGAGACCTCCGCCGTCTAAAGAAATCAATACCAAACTCTCATGTCTAAGCTAATAAAAAAAGCAAAATAATCTCGACAGCACGCAAGTAAAATCATAAAACCAGCCAACATCATAATGAGATTAATTTCGTACTAACCAATTGCTTAACAGCATTCGTTGAGATCTCAATTTCTCGGTAATTGCGATTGGAAATCGCCTTAAGTTCCGGTGGTAATTCACTCATGCAATTGATGATCAACTGCGCGGCCTCCATGATTTTGTCCGCTGCCGCCTTTATTGAATCTGACGCCTCACGATCAATTTTTTGTTGCTTTATTTCCGTTGCCTCGCCAGGGTTTATTGTTTTGGCCCTTTTGACTTTTTTGCAATTTCCGGGAGTCGACGAAACTATCTTCGGCGCAGCAGGATCGACTGACTCGGCTTCACGATTTTTCTTAAAACAAGAAACTTTCTATGCAAAAAAAATTTCAGCTTGAAATACAATCAAATTAAACCTGAGTTTTTGCTATCACGCTGCAATCCAGTTCTTCATTCTCTTGAATCTCACTTAGGGTTTTTGATACGTCTTGAGGATCCAGCAACACAAAAGGTTGAGAATGAGGACTCTGCTCAGCATCATTGACCTCTTCTCCGTAGGGAGCGACGTTTTCGTTGCCACTCTTTTGAGCTAATTAGCTAATTCCAAATTCCGTCGGGAACCTTGTGGCCCAACGTTTTGACTGATCAAGATTTGGTCAATATCTTCGTAAACAGTTAAGTCTGGATCTACCGGCACGTTTATTAGAGGCTGAAAGCTCGTATTTCCTTCAGCGTATTTATTTGAACGCACGCGTCTCTCATGTGCTCATAACAAAATCTCTCATGTCCAACTGCAAGAACTAATGCCGTCCACACATACGACTTGGTTTTAGGATTTTTTTTGATCCATTTTATGTTCACATAATCATCCCGCTAGAAAAACGTTTCTTTAGAAAAATTCATTTAAGTAAACTTTGATTCAAAGAAACTCTCACTCTTATGTAGCGACGCTCTCGTATCTCTATGCAAATAGAATCACATCGTGACCAAACTACGCTGCATTTTTGATCTTCGAAGTACACCAACCAAACCTTGTTTTGGAGTGGCTGCTTGATGATCTCTAAAGCTTCTGCTGCTAGTTTTCTATCGTTCGCACTTAGTCCCCGATTACTTCTTTGTGGTCTACTTTCTTGCGACTAAAAAATCATTTAGAAAAATAGCAAAACTACAATAATAATGTTAGTGATAATAAAAAAAATGTATAGTGATAATAGAAATTAGCCGCAATAATTTTGTAGATCTGTAGTCTCGAAAAAAACAGACCAAAAAATTGTCTTTTCATTGAAGGCTGATATGTTATATTTTGATAAAAACCTGTATAAGTTATTGCTGCCTATATTAGCTGATCTCAAATAACCTTCATTTAGTGTGACACACACCCATTTGACCTTATCTCTAAATTAAATTAAGTAACAGTCAATTTCAAAGTTAGGAAGTCATTTTTGCGAGTGAGGTAAATCAAGTGTGACCAAAAACTTAATCACGCGAATGAGCAAAAAAACTAGCTCCACTAAGATCAAAAAATGACGTCACACACGCACTTCAGTTGAAATTGCATGAACTGATGAACAAAAAGCAAATTTGGAGTGGTTGTGACGTCAAATGGTCGTAACAAAATCGCGACGACGAAATAAAAAAAAGCCCAATAATAGCCCCAGCAATCGCTTTGCGGCTGTTAATAAGAAAATGAACGTTCGGCCTTCACTCAGCGGACAGTGGAGCAAGCGTCATCAGGAAATTAATGTTATTTGTAAAACCAAATTATTTATAAAACTATAGCAGGTAATTTTTTTCCGCCTGGTGAACGCACGAAAGTCTGAACATTTAATATTTCCCAAAAAATGGACCATTTAAAGCCCAGATGTTTTATAGCTTTATAACGACCCAACAAATGGCAACAAATCAGAACCGTATCTAAATATAAAGACACACACACACACACACACACACACACACACATATATATATATATATATATATATATATATATATATATATATATATAGAAATTAGTAAATACTAAAACGTAACAAAATTAAATAAAAACTAACATTGACTGCGTCTTCCCGAGCATTGCCTAAACTGTCTTTCCGAGCATTGCCATTATCTTCGTATAAATGTACTGGCTGATAACTCGTAGAAGTTGCTCCACCATCAAAATGGTAACTACTAGAAATTGCTCGTCCTTCGAACTGATAACTACCAGAATTTGTTACGACTGCAGGCTGATAAGTGCCGCATTATTACTTTCTCGTGTAGCTGGAATTTGTTGAACGATTCGTACTCTTTTTGACTCTTGTGACATTTTTGAATAACTACGTTGAGTATTTCTAGCGCACAAGCTGATTCAAGACAATATCTGAAATAAAATTAGCTTAAAGGTAATTAGTCTTTTTTTGACCGCTATGAACAACATTATTTTCATTTCGTAACTGACGATCACATCAGAGACATTAGGCAGCGTCTCTGGCAGTTTCTGAACACTGCACGTGGATCTGGAACGGAGGTTCCACGGTGGCTGGTGGTGAGAATTGATAGCCATTGCGTGTAGTGACTCGACAGGTTGTTAGCTAAGCTCGAAACGGTGCAGACAGAGATTCCATATTTAACAAACAGATAGTTTCCCCCAAAGAATTGTTGGGGGGGTTGGGAGAAGTAGAAGACTGAATGACTACCGGAAGATTAAATTCAATTCCGGAAGATTGAATTACAGATTGAGTTACAACAATTAACACCACTCATTAGCACCAGTCATTAACACCACTCATGTACATAGTTATGGCTCAGTTAATTCTATTGATAATTGTGCTACAATGAGATCGCTCGCTCCGGCTAACGACTTTCAGCTCATTTTCTCCAGACTAATTGAATTGATCAAAACCAGCCAATACACCAGCTCCAGCCACTCCCCTCAAAATGATAGCTCCGGCTCCCTTCATCATGGACATAAATCCTTCATTCTTCATAATCTGCATCGCACAGTCAATTGATCGCTTATGCTTGACAGCTTGTCCAGATGTCATCATCATCATTGTCCAGATGTCGTCTAATGGTATCTATGGGGTATCTATGGGTCCTGCAGTCACCGTCACACCGTATCCCAAGCAGAAGGACAGCAATAAGTTGGCGTTCTCTCCCAAGAAGTTCTCCCAAGTTGGCGTTCTCTTCAATGTATCGTACAAGCCGAAGTCAACGCTAGCAATGTTCTTACTGAAGTTGACTACGTAAGGATCTTTTTTGTTGGGTGTGAAGAGAGCTTAAATCGCAAAATTAAGAGTTTGCGTTGGAAAGTATCTAATACAATCAATAACGGAATCAATAACTTCCAGGCACAATCAATAACTTCAATAACTTCATAAGACAGACACAATCAATAACGCAATCAATAACTTCCAGACACAATCAATAACTTCCTTAACTTGACAATTTCAGCGGTTCAAAATTTTCATTCGAATTATTACGTTTTAAAGATGATATTTCGGTAAATTCGGTAAATTATATCGTAAATTCGGTATATAAATTTTAAAATCTTTAGCGGGTCGATCAATTAGTTAAACGGAAATTTCCGTTCACTTTTAGCGGCGACCGTTCAAAATTTTCCGTTCAATTAATAAATGATTAGATATAAATTATAACTTTGCAGCTCAAACTTGCAAAATGCACACCTTTGGTAACTCTTGCGCTGGTGTAATGAAGTCTATTTAGTTAAGTCAAACTAGTTATAAATCAGACGCGGTTATAAATACGCACGTCTGCAAGGCTCAATCGTAAAGTTGTTATAACTATGTAAGTTATTACCACTAACCAGCCGTCAGTACCACAATACGTGTGTGTATTCGATTCAGTTTATTGACTAAACACATACAAACTATCTCAACGCGAACGCAAGTTTGAATCGGTAAAAGAAACGTAAGAATTGAAGATTATTGACACAATCTTCATAAGACACATAAGACACAATCAATAACTTGATAAGACACAATCAATAACTTCCAGCTTTGATCATCTCATCTTGGTTCTGTAAAAGCAATTTGACTCTTTCGATGGGAGCAGCAGCTGTCTTTGAGATTATTGCAGCAGCTCCGGCAAGGGCGAAATCTTCGAAAAAAGAAAGCTTGGGCTTTCCAGTTTGACTAGCAGCTCTGAGAAGCGTATTGACTGACTAGGTTTGCTGTTTAAATAGTTACTTTCTTCTTTTGACGACATTAATATTGCTTCTGAACCCTGTTGGAACTGTTTCATTTTTACTTAAACTTGAATATCCAATTCTATCGTTCAAATTATATTAATCTTTGTTTTTGTTAGCTTAAGGTGTGTTTCCCGTTATACCCCCCCCCCACACTACCTTTCCCCCTTATGGTATAACTAACACGAGCGAGGGAGTACGTTATGAGCAATAACTTTTGATCACGTGTATAACATCCCCCCCTTATGGTATAATTAACACGAGTGAGGGAGTACGTTATGAGCACTAAATTTTGATAACGTGTACAACATGATTAAACGGAACAGTTCCTCCCTGTTAAATATGGTCGATCCCGATCCAAATGCGATAAATGATAAGCAAATTAGAACAACATTAGAATAAGAGAATAAGAGAAGATCATTAAGAGCGCGATTTATGAGCAATTAGAATAAGCAACGGTTAATGGCGATTAAAACAAAAGTAACCACGTAATCCAGTAAACAAAATAAAGTAAAACAAAAAAGTAAAAAACAAGTACCGTCAACAACTAATTCATGTGAACAACTGAAGATGATGATGATTTTGTAGATGACTTTACGCTTGTTGACCCCGACTTTGATCCCGACGACTTTGACCCCGACTTTGATCCCGACGACTTTGACCCCGACTCACACCTCAATCTCAAATTAACAGAATTATGAACCCTTTGATGATGTCTCTTTAAATTTGCAGAATAGATAGTTTTGAATGGGCAAAGATCACATTTCGTAGGCCTGATGCTTTTTTGGTGAACGCGGGCAACGTGCCTTGCAGTGATATACTTCGCACGTGATTCATACTTACAAAACCCGCATTCAAATCGCCTCCCCTTGCGTTCATTTACCACCACTACACTACTCGCAGGTGCCCGTCTTTTGCGCAAATTGCGTACAAGATCCATTCGTTCGTCATCGATATCGAAAACCTTCTTGACTGTGAGAATTCCATGGCACGACTTCTCTTTCGGATCCGCAACTACAAACATAAGTTCCTGCCTGCATTTCATAATCGACTCGTGTAACTCAACCGTAATAACAAACTGTTCCATCTTCTTGATACACAATTCAATCAAATCAAAGTCAGTTCAACAAACACAAATTTCAATTACAAGTCTAAATCAAATCTGAAATACACAGCATATGAAGACCATTGAGTCTACTATTCAAACACAGGAAAAAGGTTAACATAAATACACTGGTGCATTCACATCAATCAGGTAGAAACGGCGGAGGTTGGTGGAGGTCGGCGGAGGTCGGAAGTCGGCGGAGGTCGGTGGAAGTCGGCGGAGGTCGGAAGTCGGTGGAAGTCGGCGGAGGTCGGTGGAAGTCGGCGGAGGTCGGAAGTCGGTGGAAGTCGGCGGAGGTCGGTGGAAGTCGGCGGAGGTCGGAAGTCGGTGGAAGTCGGCGGAGGCCGGTGGAAGTCGGCGGATGTCGGAAGTCGGCGGAGGTCGGCGGAAGTCGGTGGAAGTCGATGTGTCAGTTAATTGTATTGTAGTATGTACAAGTTAAGCTAGAATGCAGCTCCGGGTGTCGCCACGTTGAAAATTTCAAGCATGATATCAGTCATTCGAAATTTTCAAAATTTGCTATGTACAGTCTGTTAGTTCTTCGTATGTACAGTCTGATCTGAGATATTCTGTGCAGTGTTAACCAATAATGTAAATGATGCTGCGAAGAAAAAAAACAGACTGGGATGTTTCTTAATCGACTCTGGGCAGACTGGCAAAAGTATTTATACTGCTATTTGTCTGGCACAGTAATGGTTACAATTGAAAATCAATTGTACAGCACTGAAACCCACTGCGACCAAAGTCCGGGTCTGCGGTCGATTTTCTGGCCGATTTTTGGGTCAACTTGACACAACATATATTGGATCACTGAGGGCACAACAAAAGGCTGGTCTCCGATGAAGTAGGGGCACCCTAACGATGTTACCACAATATACGATTTTTTGCCTCGTGTGCTTACTGACATTTCAACAGCCTATAAGGTGAGAAAATGTGGCAAATTAGAACAAAAGCAGTCCAAAACGGCAGAAAATGGCGCAGAAACACCTGAAGTACACTGAAATTGGCGCGATCTGGGCCAAATAGACCACCCTTGGTGCTAATTTACTGTTTGGTCTGTGACCATCCTTTGCTCTGTGCACGCAGGGAAATTGGCAAAATCAGGGCACGTTAAAAAAATTTTCGTAAT
The DNA here is from genome assembly GCF_964194025.1 of Convolutriloba macropyga. Lineage (NCBI taxonomy): Eukaryota > Metazoa > Xenacoelomorpha > Acoela > Convolutidae > Convolutriloba > Convolutriloba macropyga. Next base: position 40,215,690 of record NC_134474.1, read on the forward strand.
TTGAAATTAGCGCTCGAATTTTTTCCAAAAGTTGTTTTTCGGAATCTGGCTGGACCTAGGATTCATTTTGCATGTGTTGCAGAAGTATTGACCAAGACTTATCAGACTTGCAAGACTTGCTTTCAAAGTTGCCCAGTTTTGGTTTATCAACATAGACTCGGATTTTGAGTTGCTCAGTACTGAGTAAGATTTTGATATCAGTACTTGTGACAATTTGAAAAAAGGGTTTTCTTGCCGTTATCAGGCTTATTTTTAATACACAGTCCCGTGCTAAATCTGAATCTATCTAAGTACGGTTACTTAGTCTGGCAGTTCTATGGCCCTTTCAAAACTTAAATCGTGCTTTTGTCTAAGATACACAGTGGCGCAGAACGGCCGTAATGAGCTCTTCTAAGTTAGAGCAATTGTATATTTGAATACTGTCATTATAGCGTACAATAATAGGTACTATCACTCAAAAAGATTGAGGAAATTCGCATAATTCTCTTTTTCGCCATCTAAGAGAGTGTCACCAGGAATGTTTTAAGTTGAGCCAGAGAATGACAAAACCTCAAATTTTGATCAACTCTTAATTACTTTTTTATTGTAATTTGATTATGGTTTCAGCAGTTTGCCGCTTTTTGTGTCAGCCTTCCTCTAGCTCAGTATGGAAATAAATAGAGGCTAGGAATTGTTAAAATGTGACAATAAAATTGAAATAAAATGATTATTACTTCAACAAACTGGTACCTCAAATTCTTTTTATCCACTAATTTTCTTGGTAATCCATTATATCATAACGAATTTCTGTACTCAGTATTTCATCTGACTGTAAATAGCATTTATCATCAGTAAATGCCCAGTCAGTATCATTGCTGGAAAAGTCTAATGGCAAGTCTAGGTATCAGTACTGATTCAGAGCTATGGTTTTAAACTTGTCAGTCGCGTTCAAGTTCTGGCCAAGACATGGCAAGTCGAAATCCAAGTCTTGGCAGTCAAATTAAGAAACTAAAAACGTCTGAATTAGCCGTGAAAACGTCAAAAACTGTTTTAAAATAGTCAAATTTGAGCGTGGAAACATCATCCTGAAAATTTTATCCTGACAGGTCCTGGAACCGTCAAAAATAGCCAAGAAAAAATCAAAATGAGGCCTTGAAAATTTTAAAAAATCATGAAAACTAACGTCCAAAATAGCCAGGAAAACGTCCAAAAACAACATTTATCATTGAACATACACTAACAGGGAGTATTGGAGCTCTCGCACTAAGGAATAGGTCGGACAATCTCATCATTACCGACCCTTTTGGGTCAATATTTGGATTCCTTATGCGGTTAGTTTTTGGCCGATTTCCTTGTCGATTTGAGGCAATATAATTTGTAATGCTGAGGACTTCAAAAAATTGGTGTCCGTCGAAGTAAGGGTACCCTATTGGTGCTAGCACGTTTTAAAGGTTTTCCTCATATACTGTCATTTCAACAATCTAAAATTAAGAAAAACAGTCAAAATAGGGCAAAAACTGTTCAGAAACTAGGAAAACGGCGCAAAAAGACACGCAATACATTGAAAACGGCCCTATCCAATCGAAATAGACCTCCGTAGGTGCTAATATACTGTTTGGTATGTACCCAGCATTATTTTATAGCACCTAGGAAAATTAATGCAAAAGTCGAGGCACGGTAAGAAAGTTTTTGGAATTCAAAATTTTTACTCCAAATTTTTTGAAAAATTGGTTTTGGTAATCTGATTGGACTTGGGAACAATAAGTCTTGGTGAATACTTGTAAAATTTGCAAGACTTTTTTTAAACTTGTCCAGTACTGATTTAATAAATAAATACCTGGATATAAGTTTGATCAGCACCGAATAAGACTCTCAGTTCGTCACGGATAATAATTGGAAAAGAGTTTACTGGAAGTAGTCAGACTATTCTTTTAAACACGGCTCCTTGTTAAAACCGATGCTATCGCAGTACTGTTACTTAGTTACTTAGTCTTACAGTGCTATGTCCCCTTCAATACTTAAAACGTGCTGAATACAGGTTTTAGGGAAAGATACACAGTGGCGTAGAGCGACCGCACCTGAATTAAAGCACTTGTTCATTTGAAAAATTATTTGTAGTTTACAATAATGGAAAACTTATGTGCTCCATCATCCAAAAAGTTGGAGGAAACTCACTAAAGTCTTTATATCGTCTAAGTTTTTGTCAGCAGGAACGCATTAAGATGAGCCAAAGATTGATAGGAACTAAATTTTTGCTCAAATCACTAAATTTTAGACTGTAATTCTTTTTAAACTTTTTTTGTTTTCAGCTGTTTTCAGATTTTTGTTTCAGCCTTCTTCTGGCACTGTATGAAAATAAATAGAAAAAAAATCTCTAAAAAGTGACAATAGAATGGAAATGAAAACGTTATTACATCAGCAAAGAGGTATGTTGGAATTTTTTTATCCAGTAATTTTCATGGTTATTCAGTATCTTCAACCGATTGTTTGTAATCAATTTTTCATCTGACAAAAAGTACCACATACCCAGGCAGAGGTTTTCACCCGTGTTCCACCATTATTATGTGAGAAGAAGGGCGTGAAGCCGTTTCAATTCTTACTTAGCAGGAAAAAGAGGGCATGAGTGTAAATTTTAAGAGTTTCAAACTTTTCTTAAACTCTATACGCTCTTTAGTCCGCTCTCATTACACTTTTAAATTTACACTATTATTACACTCTTTAGTCCACCCTTATCACACTCGTTTCTCTGGTTGAAGCGTCTTGTGAGGTGTGTCAGTGCGTGTAATGCGAAAATAGTATGTACTTTATCCACTGAACGTGTAAGAGAAATGAAAAAAGCCTGTTGCGCTGCAATGTTTAAAAACATTCAAGAAAAACACGAATTCAGAGCAATTTTGTTGCCCAAACTAACAAGTTTTCCCTTGTTTTGTTCAATACAAACATTTTGTCCTGAGAGCATAGCATAGCAAAGCTCAATTAGCTGTCATTAAAACCATACCAACAATTTCTAAGTCAATTTCAGCACTGAAAAAGACCTCAGTTTGGCACGGACAATAATCGGAAAACAGTTTACTTGAAGTTGTGAGACTATTCTTTTAAACACGGCTCCTTGTTAGATCCGTTTCTATCGCAGTCCGGTTACTTAGTCTTACAGTGCTATGTCACTTTCAATACTTAAAACGTGCTCACTACAGGTTTTTGATTAAGATACACTGTGGCGTGGAGCGGCCGCACTGAGTTTCCCTATATTAAAGCATATGTTCACTTGAATAGTTATTTGTGGTTTACAATAATGGAAAACTTATTTGCACCATCAATCAAAAAGTTGGAGGACACTCACTGAACTCTTTATATCATCTGAGTTTTTGTCACCAGGAACGCATTAAGATGATCCAGAGATTGATAAAACCTCAATTTTTGCTCATGTTAGATTGTAATTTTTATTTTTAAACTATATTTTTTATGTTTTAAGCTGTTTGACGATTTTGTTTCAGCCTTCTTCTGGTACTGTATGAAAATAAATAGAAAAAACGTTAAAATGTGACAATAGAGTAGAAATGAAAAGGTTATTACAATAGCAAACAGGTATGTTGGAATGTTTGTTATCCAGTAATTTTCATGGTTAGTCAGTATCTGCTACTCATTTTTCGTAATCAATTTTTCATCTGACAGTAAGTGGACAGGCCGAAGTTTTCAACCGTGTTCCACCATTATGATGTGAAAACAAGGGCGTGAAGCCATTTCCATTCTTGTTTAGCAGGGAAAAGAGGGTATGAGTGTAATTTTGAAGAGTTTCAATTTTTTCTTACATTCCTTACACTCTTTTATCCGCTCTCATTACACTTTTTAATTAAAACTTTTATTACACTCATTAGTCCACCTTTATCTCACTCGTTTCTTTGGTTGAAGCGTCTTGTGAGGTGTGTCAGTGCGTGTAAAGCGAAAATAGTATGTACTATATCCCCTGAATGTGTAAGAGAAATGAAAAAAGCCGGTTGCGCTGCAATGTTTAAAAACATTCAAGAAAAACACGAATTCAGAGCAATTTTGTTGCCCAAATTAACAAGTTTTCCCTTGTTTTGTTCAATACAAACATTTTGTCCTGAGAGCATAGCATAGCAAAGCTCAATTAGCTGTCATTAAAACCATACCAACAATTTCTAAGTCAATTTCAGCACTGAAAAAGACCTCAGTTTGGCACGGACAATAATCGGAAAACAGTTTACTTGAAGTTGTGACTATTCTTTTAAACACGGCTCCTTGTTAGATCCGTTTCTATCGCAGTCCGGTTACTTAGTCTTACAGTGCTATGTCACTTTCAATACTTAAAACGTGCTCACTACAGGTTTTTGATTAAGATACACTGTGGCGTGGAGCGGCCGCACTGAGTTTCCCTATATTAAAGCATATGTTCACTTGAATAGTTATTTGTGGTTTACAATAATGGAAAACTTATTTGCACCATCAATCAAAAAGTTGGAGGAAACTCACTAAAGTCTTTATATCGTCTAAGTTTTTGTCAGCAGGAACGCATTAAGATGAGCCAAAGATTGATAGGAACTCAATTTTTGCTCAAATCACTAAATTTTAGACTGTAATTCTTTTTAAACTTTTTTTGTTTTCAGCTGTTTTCAGATTTTTGTTTCAGCCTTCTTCTGGCACTGTATGAAAATAAATAGAAAAAAAATCTCTAAAAAGTGACAATAGAATGGAAATGAAAACGTTATTACATCAGCAAAGAGGTATGTTGGAATTTTTTTATCCAGTAATTTTCATGGTTATTCAGTATCTTCAACCGATTGTTTGTAATCAATTTTTCATCTGACAAAAAGTACCACATACCCAGGCAGAGGTTTTCACCCGTGTTCCACCATTATTATGTGAGAAGAAGGGCGTGAAGCCGTTTCAATTCTTACTTACCAGGAAAAAGAGGGCATGAGTGTAAATTTTAAGAGTTTCAAACTTTTCTTAAACTCTATACGCTCTTTAGTCCGCTCTCATTACACTTTTAAATTTACACTATTATTACACTCTTTAGTCCACCCTTATCACACTCGTTTCTCTGGTTGAAGCGTCTTGTGAGGTGTGTCAGTGCGTGTAATGAGAAAATAGTATGTACTTTATCCACTGAACGTGTAAGAGAAATGAAAAAAGCCTGTTGCGCTGTAATGTTTAAAAACCTTTAAAAAAAACACAAATTTAGAGCAAAAATTGGCAATTTTTTTGCCCAAACTAACAAGTTTTCCCTTGTATTGTTCAAAACACACATTTTTGTCCTGAGAGCATAGCATAGCAAAGCTCAATTAGCTGTCATTAAACCCATACCAACAATTTCTAAGTCAATTTCAGCACTGAATAAGACCTCAGTTTGGCACGGACAATAACGGGAAAACAGTTTACTTGAGGTTGTGAGACCATTCTTTTAAACACGGCTCCTTGTTAGGTCCGTTTCTATCGCAGTCCGGTTACTTAGTCTTACAGTGCTATGTCACTTTCAATACTTAAAACGTGCTCACTACAGGTTTTTGACTAATATACACTGTGGCTTGGAGCGGCCGCACTGAATTTCCCTAAATTAAAGCAATTGTTCATTTGATTAATTATTTGTGGTTTACAATAATGGAAAACTTATTTGCACCATCAATCAAAAAGTTGGAGGAAACTCACTAAAGACTCTATATCATCTAAGTTTTTGTCACCAAGAACGCATTAAGATGAGCCAGAGATTGATAGGAACTCAATTTTTGCTCAAATCACTAAAGTTTAGATTGTAATTCTTTTTAAACTTTTTTTTGTTTTCAGCTGTTTTCAGATTTTGTTTCAGCCTTCTTCTGGCACTGTATGAAAGAAAATAAATAGAAAAAAAATGTTTAAAAAGTGACAAAAGAATGAAAATGAAAAGGTTATTACATCAGCAAACAGGTATGTTTGATTTTTTTTATCCAGAAATTTTCATGGTTATTCAGTGTCTGCTACCGATTTTTACTCTACACGACTATTACACTCTTTAGTCCACCTGTATCACACACTTTTGTCTGGTTGAAGCGTCCTGTGAGGTGTGTCAGTGCGTGTAAAGGAAAAAATTTTGTACAATATCCACTGAATGTGCAAAAAAATTAAAAAGCCGGTTATGCTGCAATGTTCAAGAAAATGTTCAAAAGAAATATTCAAGAAACACCCGAATTTAGAGCGAAAATTGGGCAATCTTTTTCTGCCGAAACTGACAAGTTTTCCCTTGTTTTGTTCGATAAAAAAATTCTTTCTGATACCATAGCATAGGAAAGCTCAATTAACTACCATTAAGCCAATACCAACAATTTCTAAATCTTTAAAATTTCTATTACTGAAAATTTTTAAAATTGTCCCAAAATTTGAGCAAAAATGGAACCAATCTCGATTAACCTATATATCTTTATATGTTTTATTTAATCAGTAAACCATTTGATCATCAAATTTCCGTCATAGTCTGGCACGGACAATAATTGGAAAACAGTTTACTTGAAGTTGTGAGACTATTATTTTAAACACGGCTCCTTGTTAGATCCGTTTCTATCGCAGTCCGGTTACTTAGCCTTACAGTGCTATGTCCCTTTCAATACTTAAAACGTGCTCACTACAGGTTTTTGACTAAGATACACTGTGGCTCGGAGCGGCCTCACTGAGTTTCCCTAAATTAAAGCAATTGTTCATTTGATTAATTATTTGTGGTTTACAATAATGGAAAACTTATTTGCACCATCAATCAAAAAGTTGGAGGAAACTCAATAAAGTCTTTATATCATCTAAGTTTTTGTCACCAGGAAAGCATTAAGATGAGCCAAAGATTGATAGGAACTCAATTTTTGCTCAAATCACTAAATTTTAGATTGTAATTCTTTTTAAACTTTTTTTGTTTTCAGCTGTTTTCAGATTTTTGTTTCAGCCTTCTTCTGGCACTGAAAAAAAATAAATAGAAAAAAAAATGTTCTAAAAAGTGACAATAGAATGGAAATGAAAAGGCTATTACATCAGCAAACAGGTATGTTGGAATTTTTTTATCCAGTAATTCTCATGGTTTTTCAGTATCTGCTACTGATTGTTTGTAATCAATTTTTCATCTGACAAAAAATACCACATACACAGGCAGAGGGTTTTCACCCGTGTTTCACCATTATTATGTGAGAAGAAGGGCGTGAAGCCGTTTCAATTCTTACTTAGCAGGAAAAATAGGGCATGAATGTAAATTTTAAGAGTTTTAAATTTTTCTTAAACTCTATACGCTCTTTAGTCCGCTCTCATTACACTTTTAAATTTAAACTATTATTACACTCTTTAGTCCACCTTTATCACACTCGTTTCTCTGGTTGAAGCGTCTTGTGAGGTGTGTCAGTGCGTGTAAAGCGAAAATAGTATGTACTTTATCCACTGAACGTGTAAGAGAAATGAAAAAAGCCTGTTGCGCTGCAATGTTTAAAAACCTTCAAGAAAAACACAAATTTAGAGCAAAAACTGGGCAATTTTTTTGCCCAAACTAACAAGTTTTCCCTTGTTTTGTTCAAAACACACATTTTGTCCTGAGAGCATAGCATAGCAAAGCTCAATTAGCTGTCATTAAACCCATACCAACAATTTCTAAGTCAATTTCAGCACTGAATAAGACCTCATCTTGGCACGGACAATAATTGAAAAACAGTTTACTTGAAGTTGTGAGACTATTCTTTTATACACGGCTCCTTGTTAGATCCGTTTCTATCGCAGTCCGGTTACTTAGTCTTACAGTGCTATGTCCCTTTCGATACTTAAAACGTGCTCACTACAGGTTTTTGACTAAGATAAACTGTGGCTCGGAGCGGCCTCACTGAGTTTCCCTAAATTAAAGCAATTGTTCATTTGATTAATTATTTGTGGTTTACAATAATGGAAAACTTATTTGCACCATCAATCAAAAAGTTGGAGGAAACTCACTAAAGTCTTTATATCATCTAAGTTTTTGTCAGCAAGAAAACATTAAGATGAGTCAGAGATTGAAAGGAACTCAATTTTTGCTCAAATCACTAAAGTTTAGATTGTAATTCTTTTTAAACTTTTTTTTCAGCTTTTTTCAGATTTTGTTTCAGCCTTCTTCTGGCACTGTATGAAATAAAATAAATAGAAAAAAAATGTTCTAAAAAGTGACAATAGAATGGAAACTAAAAGGTTATTACATCAGCAAACAGGTATGTTGGAATTTTTTTCATCCAGTAATTTTTCATGGCTATTCAGTATCTGCTACCGATTGTTTGTAATCAATTTTTCATCTGACAAAAAGTACCACATACCCAGGCAGAATTTTTCACCCGGGTTCCACCATTATTATGTGAGAAGAAGGGCGTGAAGCCTTTTCAATTCTTATTTAGCAGGAAAAAGAGGACATGAGTGTAAATTTTAAGAGTTTTAAACTTTTCTTAAACTCTATACGCTCTTTAGTCCGCTCTCATTACACTTTTAAATTTACACTATTATTACACTCTTTAGTCCACCTTTATCACAATCGTTTCACTGTTTGAAGCGTCTTGTGAGGTGTGTCAGTGCGTGTAAAGCAAAAATAGTATGTACTTTATCCACTGAACGTGCAAGAGAAAAGAAAAAAGCCTGTTGCGCTGCAGTGTTTAAAAACCTTCAAGAAAAACACAAATTTAGAGCAAAAACTGGGCAATTTTTTTTGCCCAAACTAACAAGTTTTCCCTTGTTTTGTTCAAAACACACATTTTGTCCTGAGAGCATAGCATAGCAATGCTCAATTAGCTGTCATTAAACCCATACCAACAATTTCTAAGTCAACTTCAGCACTGAATAAGACCTCAGTTTGGCACGGACAATAATTGGAAAACAGTTTACTTGAAGTTGTGAGACTATTCTTTTAAACACGGCTCCTTGTTAGATCCGTTTCTATCGCAGTCCGGTAACTTAGTCTTACAGTGCTTTGTCCCTCTCAAAACTCAAAACGTGCTCACTACAGGTTTTTGATTAAGATACACTGTGGCGTTGAGCGGCCGCACTGAGTTTCCCTAAATTAAAGCAATTGTTCATTTGATTAATTATTTGTGGTTTACAATAATGGAAAACCTATTTGCACCATCAATCAAAAAGTTGGAGGAAACTCACTAAAGTCTTTATATCATCTAAGTTTTTGTCACCAGGAACGCATTAAGATGAGCCAGAGATTGATAGGAACTCAATTTTCGCTCAAATCACTAAATTTTAGATTGTAATTCTTTTTAAACTTTTTTTTGTTTTCAGCTGTTTTCAGATTTTGTTTCAGCCGTCTTCTGGCACTGTATGAAAGAAAATAAATAGAAAAAAATGTTAAAAAAGTGACAATAGAATGGAATTGAAATGGTTATTACATCAGCAAACAGGTATGTTGGAGTTTTTTTATTTCAGTAATTTTCATTGTAATTCAGTATCTACTACCGATTTTTAATCTACACGACTATTACACTCTTTAGTCCACCTGTATCACACCCTTTTGTCTGGTTGAAGCGTCCTGTGAGGTGTGTTAGTGCGTGTAAAGGAAAAAAATTTGTACAATATCCACTGAATGTGCAAAAAAATTAAAAAGCCGGTTATGCTGCAATGTTCAAGAAAATGTTCAAAAGAAATATTCAAGAAACACCCGAATTTAGAGCGAAAATTGGGCAATCTTTTTCTCCCGAAACTGACAAGTTTTCCCTTGTTTCGTTCGATAAAAAAATTCTTTCTGATACCATAGCATAGGAAAGCTCAATTAACTACCATTAAGCCAATACCAACAATTTCTAAATCTTTAAAATTTCTATTACTGAAAATTTTTAAAATTGTCCCAAAGTTTGAGCAAAAATGGAACAAATCTCGATTAACCTATATATCTTTATATGTTTTATTTAATCAGTAAACCATTTGATCATCAAATTTCCGTCATAGTCTGTTCGATCCAGTTGTACAGAGGAAAAATACTGGCAAAGAAACTTCCACTATCGCACTGATCACTTTCGGGCTCTGTGATTCTATTGCGGTAGAAGCTGGCCACGCCGTAGAGACATTGTGGTGTCCGAGTACCACAATGGAATGTATACAGGGGAGATCCATCGTCAAACTTACAGATGTTGGACCCTAGAGAAATAATGTTACTCTTGTTATATACTACAGTTGATAAAATGTCTGAATAAAACACAGTAATAGAATGTCTAGGAATAAAAACTTCCGATCTGTCCTTGTACAATTTTTTTGGACAGATGATTCATTGAACTCAATTATTCGATAGTGTTTGTGCAACCCAGACTGGGCTGAGATCCCAGGCCAAAAGTCGATATGTTCAGAACAAAATGAACGCACAATAGGGGCGTCATGAGTTCTAAGTCCTATATTGTCGGACACAAAATCACGTATGCCTGAGAATTCTAAACTTTTCCAATGAGCATTGCTTAGATTGAGCATGGCTTACATTCCACTGCAGTGCTTTAGATTAGTGTCTCTTTTCATGATATGTAAGCGACACTCGTATGTCATCTATACGATCATCGCACCTTTAGTTACGGAGTCAACGCATATCAAGTCACTTCTGCACCACTGAAAACTAAAAGGACTCGATTCTGAAATATACATGGACTCGTAGAACACTGTCTCCTGTAACACATCCGGTGTCTCCAATACATGTTTGTTTGTGCTTCCGATGCCACAAGTGCCCAATATGTTTCGTTTGTAAGTGTAGGGCACCCTTTCAGTGCACAATCTAATGGGTTCGTAACTGATTGACACAGGAACCTCCAGCAGTATGAGAGCAATGTCGTTGAGGAATGATTCCGTTCCTGTTCTATACCTGAAAAGCGAGATATCACAACCAAAAAGGAGGTAAAATAGACAATGTTTTCAATTTCGATTTTGTGAGACAAGGTTAGCAGTCCAATTGAAAAGACTCCTCTTGACAGGAAATGTAAAGCAGTAGTATAATATTCCGCATTTTACTATCGAAATTCTGTTCTCCGATTCCATTTCCAACCTATTTTTAGACAATAATTTTGGTCATGTGAATGAATGGACAGTTAAGATATATAAAATGGAAAAGGCTGTATTTTCTAGTGGAGCTTCCGAATCAACTACAAAACTGATTATCTATATGTTGGGTTACTTTTCAGGTGCCTTGAAACGAATGTGACTAGAACCAGTAAGACACTTTTTGATCGAGCTATAGCCTAGATGAATAGAAATGACTGAAACGAAAGTCTATCATTTTCCCCCGTTTCCACATTTTCCGTCAAAATATTTTTCAATGATCTGAAAATACAATGTCGTGGTGGGGGAACAATTTTTCTAATTTTTTCTTCAGAAACACACTTAAAAACAAAAGAATGAGTAACTATATATTGATAGAGGGTAAAAGCAAAATACTAAAAGTTTTGGACAATCAATCTCCCAAATGTTTGATGTCTTCCAACCAAATTGTAGCTCACATTTCACACAGTTCACCAAAACATAATTTCCTTTTCAAAAAGTGCCACTATTTGTTTAGATAAAATAAACAAAAAAAATTGATATATAATATCTGATGTGCTCAGAGTACAAATATGCTACTAAAATTTCCCAGGTAAAAAAGACAAATAAGCTTTAAATGTTTTTGTACGCAATTTTTGTTTTTGCCAATTGTTTTCATGAACAAATAGTCAGCTATTTCACAATTCTGAGTTTTAATGATGGTTTTATTGATGAAAAGAAATTTCTGGGATGTTTGTTTTCTAGAGCTGAAGATTAAAATGAGAATATACAAAATTGTGCTATGAATCAGTTAATTTGCTTTCGATTTATTTGGGGTCCGCTAATGACATCACTATCTTTACCAGATCAAAAGATTGATTTCTACGTGTGCAGATTAAACTGAGGTTAAGGACCGCAAATTAACGTTTTTGGTCGCTAAAATATTAACAGTTTCTTTCAAAATATCACATCACCCCTTGTTCTGATCGATTAAATATTCAGGGAAAAAACAATCTGAAGCTCTAAAACAAATCTACTTTTGTCTGCAAATGTTGTTGTGATGTTTGTTTGTAAATTTGAAAGCCAAGAAATATGTTTGTTGTAATTTATCTCATCAAATTTAGCTTAAAATTTTTCTCGAACTGTTGCCTTAATTTTCAACCTGATGAAGACTGATGTATGTGATTAGTCTTGGTAACTTATCCTAACTATTCTGAGTTTATTTTCATACGCTTCGAAGTGCAAAACGATCATAAGTGCCAGCAGAACGTTTTAGCCGCATAAAAATTCCTTAGCGAAGCTGCTGATATTTGGTTTTAGTTTTGATGTGTACAGCCGCCAAAACTGTTTTAAAAGTTTCGTACATTTTATCTTTTCGATGCACTCGAAAGATTTTTGAATGTTTTGCCATCATTAACTTTGATAACCTCCGGCCTACTTGCAGTGCTCAGTGATTTTCAAACAGTATAAACAAGGTTTTGTAAATTAAAACTTATGTATAATGTTATAACATTATTTTTCAAGCAGAACGTTATAATTCACTTAAGTGACATATAAAAAGCAAAGTGTGGAATGCAGTAAGAATTCCGCGCACTCTTTTGCAATGTATTTGGAAAATTTTCTTTCTCCTGTTATAGAAGTTAGCTGAAGTTTTTTTTTAAAAAAATTCACGTTCATGACTTACAGGCCGATGTATATCATCCTTAACCAAAAAAATAATTTCGAACGTTTTTTTAAAAAGTTTAAGTTTCTTCAAAACCCTCTTAGCAACTGAGCAATTTCAAGGATCTGTACACGAAATGAAGAAAATATGCTAAACTCAAGTAATTAAATTATGCGTAAACGTTGCAGTTTGTCTGGCTTTGAACGTGAAATAAACTCACGAAAGTTTGAAAATGAAGGCACAATGTAAGAAAGTCTGCTAAAGGTGCGAAAACCAGATGAACTCAGGAATGTGTGAATTTGAGCATACCAAAATCTCAACGTGCACGTATGAAATCTGATGAAGGCATGAAAATCTGGTGAACGTAAGAAAAACTGAACATCAAAGCGCGAAAGTTTGGTGAACACACAAAAGTCTGATCAACAAATCACAAAAGTCAATGAGCGCACGAACGTCTGGATTTCAAAAAACAAAAATCTTGTGTACGTAGGAAAATCTGGACACAAGATATTTCCGTCTGGGACGGTCTGGAAATAGGCACTTTCCGTCTGAGACGATCTGGACATACGGTTCTCCGTTTGGCTGCTCAGGTTGAATAGTTTTCGATCACAATTTGACCAAGAACTGAAAATTTATGAATAAAATGCAGTAACAGAATTTAGTAAAATTAAGCATAAGATTAATTTTTTTAAAAAAAAAATTAGAACTAAATTGGTTTCAAGGATGTGAAAAAAGGCTTAAAATCTTTACAAAATGATGTCCACGACACATATCTATTTATACCTATATTCTTATTCAAATAATCAAGTTGTTACAGGATGTGAGTAGCAGATTTTTTCAAAATCTATTAGTCGAAACTTTTTGAGTGTAATCGGTCTTCTTATATTTTTGTTTCATTGCGTATAGATCGTTCTGTGGACAACCCAATTTTACGTTTCCGGTACATTTGCAATTCGCTTTGTAAATTTCCCAGTAATTTATCCTTCATTACTCGTTGAGATAATGGCAAGGAATGCCGCCAGAAAAGATAGTTCCTAATAATTTTTGATAATTTTTCGACAAAGCTACTAGGATCTGCGGCGCTGGTTCACGCAATTTATTGGCACCATTGGGATATTTTTCATGAAACTGTCAGAAAGTTTAGATGAACGTCCCAGATGAACCAGCATATTTGTGAGATAATCATTCTATGTACAGGGAAAAAACACGATTTGAAGAAGCTAATTTTGTGAAAATCACCGTTAAGTTATTAAGAATAACCGCAAATTCATCTGATACGCGAGATGTGTGGTTGGTTAAAAGAATGATTTCTTCCAGGAAAAGCTGCCTCTTTGTGAAATTTTGGAGGCAGAGGATCCACATAACTTTTTAAAAGCATTGTTAATATCATAAAACAGAAGTACTGTTCGCTGTTTCATCCGACGTATTTCTGAAAATGCATTTTAGTAAGATAATTTTGGGTAAGTTCTAATTATTGAACCCCTGTAAAACTACATTTTACCATCAGATTATTGCAAATAAATTGTGCTAAGAGAAATTGAATTTATTGAAAAACGAAATACAAATAACTGATTTAAATATTTTTCGCCACTCTCCGAATTAAAAAATCAAACAATGTTATTAAAATTCTAAAACAGTCCACAATTCAACATCATTTTGCAGGAGCCACAATTGCGATCAGATGCTGACAATCATAGATCATTTTTAAGGAACAACTATTATACGTCGTGAATGTTTTGATCAGCAAACAATGTTGGCGACACAGAGAACTTGATCAATAGATTGAATGCAAATGGGACATAAGAGCGCCATGCTCAAAAATACGTTACCTGAAAAATCATTCAGGACATTTTCTCACACAAGATCTTCCCGAAACATGCTCAAATGGAAGAACCCGTGTGCAAGATAACAAGACATTTTCAACGGACTCCAAACAAAAGGGAACAGTGACTGTTTAGTAAAATCATTCTCATAAAAGTAGTGCATATAAAATTGTTGAACAATGAAAAAGTTTAATCCAAAAAAAGACCGATCTCAAAGCGCATTTAATGATAGAGAAAATTAGTTGGCGCAATATGACGCCAATAAAAGTACCATGTTATCAGGGACCAAACCCGTCGGCCCACTCCCACGAGTTTGCAAAAATTATTATCTCAAATCTAGATGCCAATGGGGCAAAAATTAAAAGGACGTAAACTTTTTCGCAAACCGGATACGATTTGAGACGCTGGACAACAAAAAACGGAACAAATATCACATAATTTGATGAGAGTACACAAGACGTGGACCAACGGGCCACCTCAGGAGGGCAGAATAAAATAAAATCTTCAACGGGAACTAAGAGCAGTTTAAGTAAAATAAGAAAAACTCTGAAAAACATGCCCATGGAACGACGCCACCGTTTTCCAGTATTGAGAGAGCAAGTCTGAGTAAAGGCTTGTGCAGTTTTGGAGCAGAATGGTTCAAGACGTGTCAAATGAAATAAATCGAAGAATCCGATTTAAAAGGTTACTTGACACATGACCCGCATTTCACTGAAACAACACTGGTTAAGATCTTGTTTTCAGTCGGACCAGTACGGTAGGTCTACAAGATAGAGAAACCTTCGAATTAAATTCGGTCCCTGATGTATTATTGCTTATTATCAGTTCTGTAAAAACTATATATTTTTTGTCCATCTGCTTTAAGAAAAGATATAGTGATGGGAAAATACAAAGTGGATGCAAGCTGCTTCAAACTACAAGAGCAACTGAATACTTTTTATTGATAGTCCCTAATGCTGTGTTTTATTTAAATCAACTTTGACAAAGCTGTTGTGGTTCATTGTTGCTAACAGTTTGCGAACGAAAGAGTGCTTACTGAATTTATCTAGGGCGCTCTCTACAGTAATGGCCTACTGTTTTAATTATGGAATACACTGTTTAATTCTGCTCCATCCTTCTTTCACTTTTCTAATTTAAATTATTTTATCCTAACTACATGTGTTCAGAAAACATAAGAAATTAGTTTTTTTTGACAATTCTTTAGTGATCCAAATTCAGACTCGTACTAGAAATTAATTGAATAACTCTTGGTGTGGTGATTATATTTTACACCTAGAATGTCTCTTACAGAGTTAAAACGTGACCTTAGTGAGTTGCAATGCATAAGTTATAGTACTGTCAGAACTAACCAAATTTGCGTTGAAAAATTGCACTCCCCGGGTTGAGGAGAAACAGGAAAAATATGTAAGATAAGCTGTGAACAGTTGTTCTTTTCTCACCGCAAATGTCGAACATAAATTTGCGGTGAAATGCGGTGAAATTATTCAATTTTACCGCTAGAGTAAGCGGCGCACTTACAAGAAATTACCACATTTCACCAATAAATTTGCTCTACCGCTAAAATCTGCTTCTACTTTCTATAAAACATGCGCGTTAAATTTTTGTAAGGTTAGCGGTGAAATTCCAATATTTAACTGTGAAATGTGGTTATTTTTTTGTAAGTACATCGCTTACTCTAGCTTACTCACAGCTTACTTTACACAATTTCACCGCATTTCACCGCAAAATTATGTTCAACATATGAGGTGAAAACTAGAGTAAGCGGTGAACTTAGAAATAAAAATCACCACATTTCACCGCTAAAATTTGTATTTTCACCTCTAACGTTACAAAAAATTAACGCACATGTTTTACAGAAAGTAGAAGCAAATTTTAGCGGTAGAGAAAATTTTAGCGTTAAAATGTGATGATTTTTTTTTTGAGTTCGCCGCTTACTCTGGTGGTGAAATTACATAAAATAAAAGTTTTCTAAGCGGTGAGCTTATGTAATTTCTCCACCAATTTAAGCCGTGAAGATATGTAATTTCACCGCATTCACCTCATATCTCACATAATTTGGACACTTTTTTTCCAAGCGGTGAATTTATGTAATTTCACAGATAAATTCACCGATGAAATTATGTAATTTTACCACTACCAGGTATTTTTCACCGAATTCACCACCTGATTTATGTAATTTCACCGCATTCACCGCTTATCTTACATGATTTTCGTTTAATGGAGGTGACACCTCGACCCGGGTCAACATGAAATCAAAAGTTTGATCAAAGTACAGAGAATATGCGTTAAATCCTAGTAACTATTTTATTTAAAACGCACTGTTCTTTGATAAAAGAAATGCATAAAAATACGCTGAGTTTTTATTCGTTCAATACCATTATTGCATTATTTTCCCTCGAATAAATTTGTCGCAGAGCCACATGAGCTTCGCTCGTCTTATAATACATACTTATGCGCTAAAAATAGGTAGTGACCTCATATAGATTTGACAAGGTTTACTCTTTTTTCTACTGTGACCAAGTGGCTTCTTAGTTTCAGTAAAAACTAGATATAAAATTACAGTAGAAGTCACAATGCTTGCAAACTTTTGCCAAATTGTCATATTTCATTTACATAAAATATTTTCAATAAGGCGCATGGTTTCAAAATTGTTTGTAAATTTTTTTAAGGTAAAAAAATGCAAACGCAAACTAAAAAAAGATATTCCGCAGTAGATTTCCTTTTTAAATTGCATTTACATTCGATTCGTGAAAGACGCCTATGATATAATATGTTGACATTGTACATTGTAGCGTACTTCTTCTTATGTAACTGAAGTCTGACAGTACGATCAATTTGCCATAAATAGGCAGAAATGATGGCTTACTAAGTGCAACATAAAGATGTCTCATTGTAACCTACCCCGGAGCTATGAAGATTTTATCCACTATATGCATTTCCCTGAGTGCATATTCCTCCGAAAAGTCGCCCACGTGCACACCCAAGTCTCTCACTAAACAATGCTACTCTCAAAATTATCGGGTCAAGCATCCAATTAACGCACAACGACAGCTGCTGAGATCAAAAAGTTCTCTCGCATTTTTTTTTGACAAACTCTTGCATTATTAGTTATATTTAAATGCTCTTCTTGCAAGAATGGAAAATTTTGTAGGATGAATGGATGATTATTTAAATCTATGATGATGCAAATGGTTACTCATACTGTAAAGCTTTCGCAATTTACTATTTCTCCTGTAAAATTTTTGCAACTTAACCTCTCTAATGTAAGGTGTTGGCCTTCAATCCAGCTCGAGTTTTCTTCTATCATCTCGCAAAAAACACTCAAGAAGCACCTAGCCAGATAATTTTATAATTGATTCGGTATGAAAGGAAAATCCAAAAAAACTGATTTGAGCAATTTGCAATGAAGTATTGTTTTGAAAAACATCGTCTTGGTTAAAATTGAGGGTTGGCCCACTTTTCAAAATGTATACTTTTACCACCCTGTGACGACTTTGTGTTAATATAAAAGTTAGATTTTAATTTCTCTAATGATATTTCTGTCTTTGAATTGACGATGACTTTACTGTTTTAATTTGACTGTTTAAATTTCTAATTATGATGATTAATGAGCCCAAATGAGTTTCATTTTCCACATCTCAATTATCAACTGCCATAAACATAGTGCTTTTTCTTAATACTCACTCTGAAATGAAAAACAGATTGTCATAAATTTTTGAGACCGATCGATTCGCGGCACATTGCATCGATTAAAGAAAAAAGAAAAAGAGGGCGCAGAGAGGTAGATTGGTATATGAGTATCTATCTGTTCAATTTTCACTGATAATATGCGTGCATCGTATGAAAAATTGTATCATAATGTGTGTGTGTTTATCGTATCGGGTTTTGTATGGCTCGTATGAAAAAAGGGTTGGTTTTGCGAAGACAATCACGCTGTTAAAATCAGTCGCTGTTGACTCTCATTGTTTTTCTCCCAAAACATCTCTGCTCTCCGGGTCGAGGGGTCAACGCTAAAAATGTAAGATTTGCACTGCATGCCATGAAGAGATGTAAGAATAACAATTTATAGCGTTGAATGCGGTAAATGCGGTGGAAAAGAGAATTCACCGCTAAGAATCGCAGATCTTGCAAAATTTCACTGCTAGAATTCACAGTAATTTTTTTCCGGTAATTTTTCGTAAGATTCGCGGTTTTTAGTGCTGAAATTTTTGTTTTCGGCACCTACCGTTGGTAGCGTCGAATTATTTTTTGCCACCGCTTAACCGGTAAACATAAAAAAAATTCACCGCTAAAAACCGCATATCTTAAAAAGTTTCAAAGCTGTTGACATGCAGGAAGAAAGAGGTTCGAAACAGTGTACGTAAGTTTCTTTTGTGTAAGAAATCCGGTGAATAGAATTAAAATAAAAATTTCTCTGCTCAAAACCACAAATCTTGGAAAAATTCACCGCTTTCACCGCATTCATCGCAAAAAGATGCGGGCGCCTTATGGTGAAACTTTTTTCCAGCGCTATTCACCGCAGTTCATACATTTTTTTTTCGACAAAACCTCAAAACGGGATATTTTGCTTAAACCTAAAGAAGATCAACTCATTGAAAAAATACACATAAAATAGTTATCAAATTATCCAAATACAATCAATAAAACAACTGTAGGATGCAAGTAAAGTGCTGAATATTCACATAAAAAAGCGTTTGAGTGAAGGAAACGACACATCTATTAGACACATCATCTCTCTTAGTCAAAAGCTACTCATTTTTATTGAACCAAAGTTTCATTCATTGTCATTGGATAATTTTGTCACCTCACTGTGGACTGGAGTTGAAATCAATCTCAATTTCACGAGGCGACGAAGGAACAGTGAGTAAGTCTATCGAAAATGAGAAGGTGAGCGAGTGGACCAGAGAAGTTAGGTTATTACAGCCGAAAGGTGAACAACAGGCAAAGAAGTTATTTAAAAAAATGGGAGAAATTAAAAAACGCTTAAAACAGATTACGATTGCCAGACAATTATTTCTGGAAAGACTTAATTGTCATTTCCAAACCACATCGTTGAAGTAATAAAAAGTCTAATTTTTAATTGGGACACCCTGATTTCGTTTTCAAAACTGATTGGGAATAAAAATAGATTGTAATTTGAACAGAGCATTTCATCTAGTACCTGGAAAAATCAAAATCCCATTTTTTAAAAGAAATTTACTTTTCTATCAAAAACATTTTGCGTCAATAAGGAAACCAAAAAGTTTACGCAAAAACACAAATTGATGAACAAAAAGAAAACAAAGTTAAACTATTCCGAGCGCCAATAACTGTGTTGCCTTTGCTCATGAAAATGTTATTGCACCAGCATAGTAAAAGAGCTTGAAATTCAGTCACCGAAGTCAAAAAAGGAAAAAAGATACGGCAGTCAAAATAGCGCCAAAACTGCAAAAAAGACTGAAGCTTGATAAACAACGTAGTTCTTTAGGGAGATACATACAAACCTTATATAATTCAGGCCTATTTCTGTGTGTTATAAAAAATTTTTTCCGTGTGAGGTGAATTTGACAAGACTGGAACAAACCTAACAGTTATCGCAGCTAATTACATTCAACAAATCTGCGATCTCCGCAGCCTACACAGTTTGAGCAAAAGGAAGTTCAAATTTACTTTTCGACTTTGTTTTTGGTGAACCTGAATTGACGTAAATTTTGTTTTTAAACGTTTTCTTAAATGCTTAAGCAGTTAAAAAGTTGAAGGTACTATAGGAAACTCTAAACACCGGAAATTTGGTAAAAACTTCTGTCTCAAAATTTGTCTCATAGTAACTCGGCTGCTAAACAGCTCTGAGCAAAACACTGCTCAATTTCAACTTTTGAAATTAAAAAAAGTGTTGGTGGTTTGGTACTCTTCTTTGAACATTTTTATCAAGAAAAAAATTGCTTCGTTAAGAACAACCAGTTGAAAAAATCACTGAAATTAAAAAAAATTGTGCAGAAATTTTCGAAATTTTTGCTTGCACAATGATGACTCATGTGTTCTGTATGCCGCACCGTTTTGAAAGAGTGATTATTTCAGAGTCAATTTTATCAGACAACCAACGAAAACAAGTATGTGCCGAAAAAATTACATTGAGATGAACAGTTTGGCTATTATGAGTTGGTGAAACACCAACAAGGCAAACAGTTCTACTTGAATCAAAAATTTCAATTCGGACAAAACTTTCAAACAAATCAATGTTAGGAATCATTATTCTGAAGGCCTCTAATTGATGTCAAAAACAAAATCACTGAAACATCGCTATTGTGCAAGCCGATCGCAGATTGCAGATAATATTCTATGCTGAACTGAATCGGTCGCTTGAAAACATGAATTCATTCAAATTTAGTTTGGACAATCATAATGACAATAAACTTGGTGGAATGCCGCATAAAATAAAATTGATGCATTACTTAGTTTTCTACTATTGAAACAGTCAAACGAGAGAACAAAATAGCGGATTGACAAAGTTTTCAGACACTAAATATCTAGAACAAGGTTTTAACAATAAAGCTGTTTAGAGCCAATAAATGCCAAAAAGGCAGGATTCACGGAAAACATTATATCAGCTTCAGCGAAAGGTAATTAGCAGAACATACCCTCATACCCTAGCAAACTTTTGTGAAAAGAAAACAACTCATAAAGACGGAAACAGGAGCCGTAAGTACCTCCAAGATGTTTTTGATGTTATCGAAAACACAGTTGGTAAAACGGCCACGAAGAGGGCGCTTTGAGTAGAAACTCAAGATTAGTAATTTATAATTTGCATCTGCTGGGCCATAAACTAATAAGTGAACAATCTTTCAAGGCCAATTTGAACGACAAAGATCGATTAGCAGGGCAGGCAAAGTTTAATTCTACTTTCTATAGAAACCATAAAGATTTGTTCACTTTTGTCGACTTCTTTACGTTTGGCTTGGATATCGATATGTTGATGATTAAAAATTGTTGAAACATTTTCTTCGGTTAAGAAATTTCCAATAACATAGGGTTTGCACTGAAAAGGTATTGTCATTAGAAAATTTTCTTATTTTATCGACATTACTATCCACAACCGATCCAAGATGTAACTTCGACATGTATAACCACGTGATTAGAAACATAAGCGGAAACTGAAAAAGTACTAAAAATCAGTTGATATATAGTTGAAACTTGTTGTTGACCTTGTCTGATTTCACTGAATGGCAACTTTGTTGTTAATGCGTCTTGTTTCTGTACCTCATCTAAGTGATTGCACAGCACAACCTAACTTTGACTCTGAAAATAAAATTAAGTTGAGAAAAAATTGAGAAGTAAATTTTGTTCACTATATTACAAAAAGACAATTCCAATGTTTCAATGTTTTTTTCTCAACTATCATTTTCGCCATACAAATCAATTTTTTTCAATTTTTTCCCCATATATATTCATTGCCAAGTTTGCTCCAGTTAAATTTTAGATGCAGTGTTTTACAACGTTGAAATTTTGGCCCAAGTATTAAAATGGGCATAAAACAGAGAAGGTAGCCCCATAAACGCAAGTTACGACTTGTTTTTTGTTCTTAAATCAGACAGTGGATCTAACCAACTGTCATCATCAGGGAATTATTATCTCACTAGCACCCGTGGTTTAGGAGATATTATCAGGAAACATGATATTTTGCCATCAATTGGTCGTTTGGTATTTTTAATTATTCGACTAATTCTAGCGAAGTCATTTCATTTTCAGCAAAGCTGAACAATTAGTTATGGGGAGTAATTGAGTAGCAAGTAAGGCAACGTTAATCTACAACATAGCAGATGATATACAGTTTACCAAAGCTACAAATGTGCTATCCAGAGAGATTTAAAACCGTTGAATCAAACTGGGCTGTGCAAAGCTTTCCTTATCATTGACAGGAGAGTGACTGTTTCAGTATCTGTGGGCAAAGATTTTTACAAGGAATATCTATTATCAAATCATAGTCAAAGCGCAAAAAAGCTGAAATTTGGAGTGAAAAATGCAGCAATGAGGAGAAAAATACATCAATCGCTAGGACAACAATAAGACAGCACTACATACAGCTTCAGCTTAAGCTGTTTCTTCTTTCTAATATACCATGCACGGTCCACTGCTATTCTTTGTGCATATAATTGACACTTCATGTAAAATTGTAGAAACAGATAAATATCTCAGTGCTCGTCAAACAAATATACAACAAATAAATTCAAAACGATTAAAAAAATAGAAAAATTGAACAAAACATAATCATTGCGTGCAAAACTAGGAAATGTACTACAGTCAGGACTTTCCTTCTTGTTTTGAATTCATTTCTGTCCGGCACAAAATTGTGGAGAAGTAAAGCCAGATACGCTGGATTATGTTCAAGGCAATGAAAATGGATTGCATTCTGAACCAAGCATGGCATTTGTTTTTTGGAAATATATCACAGTTTTCTCAATTTCCGAATGAATTTTTTTTGCCTTTTCTCAAAATATATTGACGTCTACAAAACAACACCAACTATTGTAAACTGCAAAAGTTAATTTTCTGATTTTATAAAATGTTTACGTAATAAAAAAAATTTAACTACAACTGCCATACTGTGCTCGAAATTATCAAAACGTGACAAATGAAAGAGACGGGATTAAAAGCATCAATATCAGTGTTATCTCCGTCTAAATGCTTGAAACTAGCCTTAGCTCTAGATTTGTAAAAGAGCTTGAAATAGAACAAAATAAATGCATTTAAAAGACGTTAGTCAAACGAATGCAAACCAAGAAAAACTGGCTGGAAATGAAAAACGGCAATTTTTTTATGGGAGAAATCGATACCGGTTTTTTATAACGTTGTGATTTGTGATGATTTGCTGTGGCCTTATTCTTTCTGTTTTAAATTTTTTCAGTGTAGAAAATTTCTACAAGACTGCAGAAGACCTACCGTTGTTTTTCACTAATAACTCTCAATCATTGTGAAATCGGGGCAGCGTACATTTTTTGTGATGAGAGAAGTTACTATCTATATATGAAAAATATAATATTTGTTTGCACGATTTTTGCTTGGCAACATCTCAACGTTGTTTTTGATTTCAATATAAAATTTTCCATCAAGTAGAGTTTTCTAGGAAAAATTTTGGTCAGGCATTGGCTTAAAGGCACATAGAGTGATAAATATGAATGAACTACAGGGAAAACGCAACACAGGTCAAATGGAAAAAATCAGACACTTTTCTCGTTTATTGGCTCTTTATCGAAATTTTTATGAGCATTTTTGATGTTAAATAAGCTGAATAGAAAAGGAATGAAATGTTTTATAAGTAGATTGGCTGCAAAACAGCTACAGACAAAAATGTTTTCACAAAAAAAACTACTTCGAATATGAAACATTAAAATGAAAAAAGGGGTGTTGGAGTTGATACTCTGTCCGCATGTTTACAACAAAGACAAAAGGAACAGCCGGTAACAACATAAATACGCAAGTAAAAACGTTAAAACTGTTTTTATTCGTAAAATTTACATTGCTGTATGAGTTAATTTTTCTTCAAATTCAAGACAGATTCAAAATTAGTATTTTTAGAATATTTTTTTGATAATTTATCTGTCTCACCTGACACAGTGTTTATTGTGAGTGGTGATTTCAAAGTCAATTTTATCAGACAATCAACAAAATCAAGTACGTTACAAAAACACAACGGGATAATAAATTTGGCTTTTATGCTTCCCTAAAAACTAGCGTGATTAAAAAAATTATCCAAATCGTCCATTGATGTTTTCTTCTCAAAGTTAAACACTCACACTATTGTCAAATTAACCAAATATAATTATCTTTTTAATTTAGGTCTAAATTTGATATCAGTAATAAATTGTCTCAAACATCCCATTTGTTCAAATGAAGCGGATGAAACTCTAAGCTTAACTTTATCAAAGTGAATTGAGTCGCTCGATTGAAAAAAAGTAAAAGTCCATCAGTTTCAGTTTGGAGCTTTATAATGGCAACAATTTGACTGAGACGCTAAATAAAGTAATGATTGTGAAAAAATAGGTTTCTACCAATGAAATAATCAAGGTCGGGAAAATTACGTTGTTGACAAAGGTACAAAATTTTCTGGAAAACGGAAAAATTTTGAAACTACTTTTAGCCAATAAACCCCCGGCAGCACATCACAGGAGAAACAATATAGAATACTAAGAAGTGCAAAAAGAAAAGATACGGAGGGTCGGGTCAAGTGGTCAAAATGTTTTTATGAGTTTGAGGGCATTGAAGATCTTTTCATTATGCCAGGATTTAAAAAAAAACTTCAAATGTTCATCAAAATTTAAGTAAAACAGTTGCGGCAGGCATCAACGATTGCAAAATTTTTTGGGATTTTGCAAAAAGCATCTGTGTTTACGTCTCCATAGAATCTTCACGCCTCACCCTGCATTTAAATGTCAGATGGTAGTGCTTTATGGGGCCCTTGGAATCCTCAAAAACGTTACAGTTTAAAGAAATCTACACAATAATTAGCAAAAAGGACATGCCTTTCTGCTGTTGGAAAAGGAAAAATAGACAGTGAAATTAAGATTGACTCAACTATTTTGAGAAATTTTGTCATAATAAATAAGCAGTTCAATATCTTCTGCAGAAATTTTTTTTACTATCAGCTCATCCCTTTTTTTGCAATTGTCTAGATCTCTTATAGAATTATAGAATTAACCCTTTCCAAGTGTCTGTGGGAAAAAAGACCCAGGAGGTCAAATATTGAAAATAGCGAAATGATAATTTTTCTGTACATGTGCGTTTTAGGACACTTTGTTGTGGGATAGCGGGAAAATCGCAAGATCATCAGATATATATATTGATCCACTTCTGAACGCAGACCTTTATGGTCAATTTTTTCCTCTTGTTTCTCCTATTTCTTCCAATGAGATTCTGATAGATTAAACGTCGTCATTCACAAAGATGCGCATTTGAATGCCATTGAATGCTTCAACAAACAAACTTTTGTCTTTATGGGAACTTTTATGAGTTACACAAATCGCGCTAATTGCTGAGCACGTTGCACTAAAGATTAACCCTGTGAACCGGAATTGCCGAATTCCGTTGTCTAACATCCATCCAATTTAACTGGAGTGCAGATTGAACTTCTTGTCTCACAGCTATCTGCCTGTCAGTTGCTGTTCTCTAATCGCAACAAAACGCCAGGTTGTTAGGCAAATCAGGTCCAATCTGCAGAAATAACATTAATGATTCACTGCAAAACTTTGATACCGCGTTTGAACCTCTTTTTTCCCCGCAATGGTTGGATTTAGTAGAGCAAGTTTTCATTTTGCTATTGGTTCTTGTATTTTGACTGACTTCGCAAAAATCTAATCTAAATATGTTGGGAGTGTATGATTGTTGTTCTGATCTAGACTCGCATCTCTCCCGGACAGTTTTGAAAGCTTTCCACTTGACACAGAGCTAAAGCTAATTGATTTAAGCTTTCCTAATGGGCTTGCAAAGAGGACTTTATAATGGCTTTCACTATTTTGAGAGATTGAATTTTCTAGCGTTCTCATTCCTATATTGCCCTTTTAATCTTATTATGTGAGTGTACAATCAAATCAGCATCTGTTTCCAAAATGAAACTTTTCCTAAAGTGGATCTCCTTCGTTGTCTTTTCTTGGGAAATGGTAATCAAAAGGCGGTTACTGAGGTTTGGATTCTTAAATCGTTTTCTCGGAAAGTTCGTACTCTCCGGCAAGAGTTCAACCAAGCTTTTTTGCGCCGAAGGGTCGAGTTCTACTACCTTGAGTTACATCCATTAAAATATGTTACATCCATCAAAATATGTTGTCTCTATGGAGGCTGCCTGTTTTACGATTGGGCATATCAGTAAAGTAGATATGTGTAAATTAGTTGCAGGCATTCCGTTACTGGTAAATTTCAAGATTGTTCGAAGAAAAAATTTTGAATTGAGACATGGCGGGCTATAAGCTATAGTTATACTCAACTGCAGGTTGGTTCTGTCAGAAAATTGTTATTGTCAATCTTTAACTTTTTGTAGACAGGTGCACTGCATTTTAAAAGTTAAGATACTCCAAAGTTGTTGATGCCCGTGCTTTGCATGGAGGTTCAAAAAAACTGTTAGCTAGTGCAGCAAGAATGTTGAGCGGCTTCCCGCATCAAATAATTCGTAGGTACACAATCAGGAATGGTATTTAAGAAATGAACTGGTAGTAACTGTACTTGTTCATAGCAATCGGAAAATGACTTTTGATTTTCTTCATTTTAATGGTTTGTGGGTGAAATTGAAGGATCTGTGTTAAAACTGCGAGCATTTTAAGGTTGGCATCGTTGTTTGCCAGAAAACAGTTGATCATATCTTTTTTAATACTTCCTTTTTCGCCAAGAAATGAAAAACTTCTAATTCGATTAGACCGTACGGCGGATTGCTGGGGTTCCTTGCTAGTTACATTTGGTCGTACGACTGTGGTTTCCCGAGAGGAAGGCAGAGTGCCGCTTGATTTGCTTTGAAGGACATCGCAAAACTGTATTTTGAAAGCCATTACTTATTTGACAACTTTTTTTGGGTGGGGAAGACTGCTTAAAATGTTTGCTGCTAACACAATTTGATTACAGAATGACCATGCACATAATTTTATATTGCTGACTCGGCAAACACTTGATATTCGGAACTTGCATCAAGAACATAATTACTTTGCATATCCTTTGCAATTCTTGAACAGTTTAATTGGTTGATCAGAATTTTCATGAGTAGGTAAATTTGACGAGTTCTGTTTGTTTGTAGAATGACTTGAGTGCAATGAACCTGGTTTCCAATTGTTTGGTGAACCTTTGGATTTGTTTTCATTTTTTCATTTATTGTACCTGATTTTACTGTTTTTGTTAATATTGCTAGTGAAAAATTTGTTATCTAGCAATGAGCGGATTGTTCAAAAATTTTGTCACACAATTGATCCTGTACGGTCAAATTTTTTGGATTTTGGAAAACCTTGCCTGACTAACAATTGTGGTGTCTTGTACTCTGTCCATTTTTTCGAGACGTTGTGAAGAACTTTTCACTTTTTCTTTTTCATCAGTGTTGATTTTGGGAAATCTGTTTTGCTGACTCGATGGATTGCAATAACCGTTTGAGAAAAGAAGCAAATGATACACATAATTTGGCTTGTATTTTTAATCAATGTTTGAACGCAGGCGCTGATTTTTTTAGTTAAATCATTAAGTTATTTTCACAACAATGGATCCTCAACCATTCACAAAAATATTTGAGCGCTTGAAAAATAAATTGAGTCTCAAGAGTATGCTTGAATTTTCTAATTGGTTCTTTTCTACTAGAAGCTTTTACAGTGGGGTTATATATTGTGTATGTGTAAGACATGAATTGTTGCGAACGAGACGGAAAGAAAATGTTTATCAGTCTCGTGATGTTTCAATAAATCTTCTTTAAAATATGTAATTATTAATGGTAGGTGCTTAATGGAAACTTCCAATTATTCTTTGTAAACTACTTTCTGCGAATGAAGTTTTCTCTGCTTGTAACTCAGATTTTAGCTGAAAACGTCAATTTTTACAAAAAGATCATTTCAAAAACTGGTTTAAGTATTCTGGAACATTTTGCTGCACAATTTGATATGAGAGGGGTGAAAAACATCTTTCGACTGTCTGTGCTATCCGGAGAGAAGTGTGGATCTCTGCAACTTGAGTTTCGTTTTTGTTCGTTCTGATGTACAATTAAGGTCAACACGTATTCGAGTTGATGACTCAGCATCGTAGTCATGACCCCAGGTTTAGGTCCAGACCCGAATTTTCGTCTGATCAAACTTTCCAGACCAAAATTATCTCTTATCAGACTTTCCAGACGGAAATTAAATCTGAATAGGCTTTCCAGACCCAAGGTTCCTCTGATCAGACTTTCCAGACACAAAGGGTGTCTGATCAGACTTTTCAGACCGAAGGCGTTCTGATCAGACCATATTCAGACTATGGTCCAGACTTAAATTCAGACCATTGCCCAGACCTCAATCAGACTATGATCAGACTCAAGTGCGCTCGAAGAGGTTATGATCAGACTCAAGTGCACTCGAAATAGTGTGATCAGAGAAAGATTTTACTGAGGATCAATTCTTTTAATTTTGCTATAATATATTCATTTCATAAAAACTGATGTTTGCAGTATTTATTTCATCTAAGGAAAAATCAATTATGAAAGTATTACTAAATAAAACGAAACCCAACTGTTGGGAACAAATTTTTTTTTAATGTACCGTTTAGTGTATATTTCTGACTCAATGGATGTGTTAGACACCTTTCCATAAGAAACATCCTGGTCTCCAGTTGATCAAAAATTCCGCTGAAGGGTACCGGCCTTTGCTATCTGCTGGACTCTTTTTTTCTAATCAGAGCTTTCGGACTTCAGATGAGTCTCTGATCATAACGCTGCTTTTATTGATGCCTCTTGGCAGAACCAACATCTCTCAGTAAAAAAAGAAAAAATAAGGCGCTCGAAATTGTCCCAGATCAGACCCAATTGCGTTCGAGAACATTTCTGATCAGACCCAGGTGCGCTCGAAGAGGTTATGATTAGACCCAATTGCGCTCGAAGCCGCCTCTGATCAGACTCAAGTGCGCTCGAATCCGCCTATGATCAGACTTTTCGGACACAAAGGGTCTCTGATCAGACTTTTCAGACGAAGGGGTTCTGATCAGACCACCTTCAGACCATGGTCGAGACTCAAATTCAGACCCTTGCCCAGACCTCAATCAGACTATGATCAGACTCGAGTGTGCTCGAATAGGTTATAATCAGACTCAAATGCGCTCGAAATAGTGTGATCAGAGAAAGATTTTACTTAGGATCAAATCTTTTAATTTTGCTATAATATATTCATTTCATAAAAACTGTTGTTTGCAGTATTTAATTCATCTGAGGAAAAATCAATTATAAAGGTATTGCTAAAGAAAACGAAACCCAACTGATGAGATCAAATTTTATTTAGTGTACCGTTTAGTGTATATTTCTGATTCAATGGATGAGTTTAGACTTTCCGTAAGAAATCTCGTGGTCTCCATTTGATCAAATTTCCTCTGAAGGGTACTGACCTTTGCTATCAGCTGGACTCCTTTTTCTTATCAGAGCTATCGGATTTCAGTTGAGTCTCTGATCAGATCGCTGCTTTATTGTTGCCTCTTGGCAGAGCCAACGTCTCTCAGTAAAAAAAAAAACAAAAAATTTGAAAAAAATATGGCGCTCGAAATTGCCCCTGATCAGACCCAATTGCGTTTGAAAACTTTTCTTATCAGCCCCAGGTGCGCTCGAGGAGGTTATGATTGAACCCAATTGCGCTCGAAATCGCCTCTGATCAGACCCAAGTGCGCTCGAATCCGACTATGGTCAGACTTTTCAGACCAAAAATACCTCTGATCAGACCATCTCCAGACCATCGTCCAGACTGTAGTGCGCTCGAACTTCCGACCAGACCCTGTAATTTCGGTCTGAGAACACACGGGTGTGCGCTCGACTGGGTCTGATCATAAACCAATTTGGATCTGGCCCTCAACCTCGGACAGTCCACCTACAGTTCAAATTTATCAGGACGTGAAAAGACGTGAAATCAATTTCGATTGATCTTCCACGATTGAGTTGATGCAACCAGAACCTTCTATTTTTTCTTCAACTGTGGCCATGATTTTCTTGATAAGCAGGGAAAGTGTTCCAAAGCTTTTCTTCTTATTAATGGATGTTTGCTGGAGATAGAGTTGATTTTTTTTATTGTGCTCAGGCAACTTGAATTCTTTCTGAAATGACATTAA
Organism: Convolutriloba macropyga; assembly: GCF_964194025.1. Classification (NCBI taxonomy): domain Eukaryota; kingdom Metazoa; phylum Xenacoelomorpha; order Acoela; family Convolutidae; genus Convolutriloba; species Convolutriloba macropyga. The sequence continues at coordinate 40,245,894 of NC_134474.1, forward strand.
ATTTTCGCTTTATTCCATTAAAATCCTGAGGGCCAGACTACAATTAAATTGATTTGGTTCTGTCCCGAAGAAAATAAGTTTATATTACTGTTCGAAATACCAGAGCGAATAATTTTTTTTGCGAAAAACCTTTAATGCAATGTAGGCTAATCAGCCTATTTTTCTGATCGCAAAAAGTAATAAGGCAAATTTTCACAACAAAATTTGAATAAGTTATTGTTCCGATACATTTGTTTTTAAAAAAGCTAGCCATTGGCGCGCGTAAACGTTTAATTCATAAAAATTCATACATTTGCTTTGGAATTCTTTTTTTGGAACCTTCATGTTTCTCGAGTATCACATTTATGCGTTTGATATTTTTTGTTCGCTATAAGTTGTTTTTGTTCACAAGCCATTTTGCATAAACAATTAAAACTGAAGAACGTTCTGTCGTTTTTAAGTCTTGAAATTGCTCTCTTTTTCAATTGACGATTACTGAGACAAAAAAGGGAAAAGGGGAACATTTGTTGCAGTTTCAGATACCATGGACACATTTGAAAGATAATAGGGAATTGTAAACTCCCGCGTGTACTTAAGACAAAGGCTATTTGATTTGATTTCTTTCGAAAATTTTGCGTTTTTCTTGCTTATGAGACGATTTTGCGTTTTGATTTTGTTTTGTTTTTTTTTCTGCAATGCATACTACCACATTAATTAGGCCAGCAGCTAGTAGTGCGCAATAAAGTGCACAAAATTTGCTGATTATTCCGTTTTCCTGTTTTTTGTGAACGTACTACGCCAACTAAATGAGCGAGCGGCTAGTATTATGCAATCAAATTCATTGAGAGAAATTGAAAAGCCTTCTTTAGTGAAACTGTTTTTCGAGTTCAAGAAACTAGGTTGTTTGTTTCGCCACTATTGCCATTTTTGCTCAGAAAAAGTTTTGATTGTTACCTAAGTTCATTGTCGTGAAAACTGTACAGGTTAATAGAAAAGAAGTTTTTAGTGCTATAAGTTTTTCAAAAATACGCTATAGATCATTGTTCAAAAATTTTGAGTCACAAAAATATATTACAGCTTCTGGACATTTTACTGAAAAATTTTGTGTTAAACGTTAAATAAATTCAAGTTATTTTCCTTTGAAATTGAAAAACTTTTCTTATTAAATCTGAAATCAATGCCAATTTTTCTGCTCATAAATCAACAGTTTGTCTTTGTTTTTAGATGAGGAAATGATGAATCCAATTGTTGATTTAGCTCAAAAGAGAACTTTTTTATCAATAGAGTAGCAGAAAAAAATTGAATTTTGCTATTGAAACTGAAAACAGCTGAGTTTAACAGTTTGAATTGTTTTGGCCAGAAGTTTTGCCTGAAAATTCAAAAAACTTTTTTCGAGATGACCGATAACGTGTACTATAGCGCTTTTCACTGTTTTTTAAAACAACTAAACTCTTCCTGTTATATAAAATTGGTACCAAAAAAACAAAAATTATGCTGAGGGACAAACTTCTGTTTTAGAGATTTTTCGTTCAGAAAAACCTGCTTTTTTGGATAGGTACAACAGGAAAAAGGACAACATAGGTGAATTCGGAGACCTCGGAGAAACATCCTATGGCGATGTCCTGAAACAGAAAAATGAGGCCTTATTGCTGGGTGAACTCTTTCTCTTTGTTGACGTCTGCAACCAAAAAAATATTGACTTGGACGGTTTTTCTTGATGCTGGGTGCAACTTTCATGTTTGAAGTCAGTTTTGGGCTGCTTCTGTCATCTTTACGGAATTGGTATTCATGGATGCTGTCTATGGTTTGGTTCTGGGTGCTGGCACTCTCTTTGTTTAATAAAAGGAACAAAAATCTGTTTCAGAAGCCTAACAATGTGCTTCTTTTTGTTCGAGGAGATACAATTCCAAATAACATGATTTCGAACATTCTTTTAGTCAGTCTGGTTTCCCATTTTTGTTGTTGTAGTTGCTGCGTCTTTACCATTTCTTGAGATGGAGTGAATTTCATAACTTTGGCGGGTTTCTTAATCATCATCAAGCTCCAACTCTTGAAGGTTGCGTCATTGGGAACACCGTGAAAAAACATATTAAAAGACAATTTTTTTCTGGTAAACCATGCTCTGCGTACACGATTTACATATGTTTCGAAAAATCTTTTTCAGTAGTGAGCCCGAGACTCTTACATGCTATACCTACGCTGTTTTATTGAAATTATTTTACGAAATTTCAGCGCTATGTTAAGTTGTATAATTTTAAGACTTGTTGCAAATTGTGGTCAAATTATTTTTTTGTGAAAATATGTTACTTAATCAATACAATGTGTTGAATGTATGTAAACTCATAACTGAGTTGCAGCAAGCTGTATTGTTTTTTTTCTAAAGTATGCGTTCACTGTTCATTGTTTCTTTTTGAGGAGAAAGACGGCAACTCCATGGCGTAGTCTGGCATGTGGGTTACATGCCAGACCATGCCTGGTATCCATGATCCAATTTTGCGTATGATATTTAAAACATCCCCTCTCTAATTTTGGAGTAATTTTCAAAGTTTTAGTCATATTGGATCCCTTAAGACCTAAACAACTCAACGTGAATACATTTGTATTTTTTTCGGGAAACTGTGTTATGATTGCTCTCAGCAACACAACCAAATGATAGCTTAACAATTGCGATGTGGCTTCTATTTTTTGCATCCAAAAATAAAAGCCCGGGATGCCCAGGTTGAGATCCCAGACAGAAAGTTGATATGTCCTGACCATCCGAGAGTGAAAATGTCTATTTCCAGACCCTCCCAGACGGAAAGTGCCTATGTTCAGACTTTTGTGCGTTCAAAATTTTTTGTGCGTTCAACGTGCGTTCAAAAATTCCTATGTCCAGACTTTTGTGCGTTCCAAACGAAAATTCTTGTGCTCCAAAACCGATATTTTGTGCGTTCATGTCCAGACTATCGGCGTTCAACAGACCCTATGTCCAGACTTTCGTGCGTTCAAAATTGCATATGTCCTGACTTTCGTGAGTTCCAAACCAAAAATCGTGCGCTCCAAAATTGATAATCTGCGCGTTCATGTATAGACTATAAGGCGTTCAAAAGACCTTATGTCCGGACTTTTGTGCGCTTGAAATCGCCTATGTCCAGATTTTGTGTGTTCCAAACCAAAATTTGTGCGATTCAAAATTTATAATCTTCAAGAGGGAGTGAGTTGTCTTTTGTTTCAGTTCTGTTCTATTGGTTGTTTTGAGACGTTTTTATATAGCAAAGTTAATAACAACATTGAAAAAAATAGTTGTAATTAACAATACTATGAAAAAATTTTTTTTTTCAGTCTCATAGCTATTAAACCTCGAAAAGCATATAACCGAACGTTATTTGCTTTCTTAGTAGTTTAGATTGAAGCTTAGAATGTAAAACAGAAATGTTTTTTTTTTGCAATGGATAGACGAAAAAAGGAATTGGTTTTTCAAATTTTTTTTAGACGTTCTCGACTTCTCACTTCTCGAAAAAAGTGGGTTTCCATTGGGCCGAAAAATGTTCAATTGAAACTAATTTTGAATAGGCGTGTCCCTGTTGTACAAAACATGTCCAGATCTGATCAATATTAGCCAAAAATAATGGAGCGTCATGTTTATGGAAAAATGTTTCGAGTACTTTTAGTAATATTAAGATCAGGCAAGACGCACCAAGTTGAATTCAACGGGTTACTCAAACGCCAGTGCTGAAACGGGCTGCGTAATAGCGTCATAGGAGCGTCATTTTTTGAAAAAAAATTCGGAGGAATTTGATCGGGATCTTTGTTCGTGTAATCTTTATTGCCAAGAGTTTCGATTATAGCAGCTAAAAGACCATTCAAGTTAAACGTCACTAAACAGTGAGCTCCTGGGCGTAAACATAAAGAACTTCAATTCTTGTTTGATACGACCGCCCGGGTCGAGAAAAAATCGCAAAAATATGTAAGTTAAGCAGTGAAAAGTTGGTTTTTTCACCGCAAATTTCGTACATAGTTTTGCGGTGAAATGCGGTGAATGTGGTGAAATTATGTAAGTTCGCCGCTAGAGTAAGCGGTGAACATACAAAAAGTCACCACATGTAACCGCTGACTGCAAGTCACCGTCCTTGCAGGGATTCGAACCTCTCACCTTCAGCATGCCAGCCTTTTCTTCCACTGCGCAACGTCTCACTAAAAGCTGGCATATTTGTTTTTAATTTAAATAAAATTCACTCTCTTTAATGTAAAACACACGCAAGATTTAGCGGTGAAATGCGGTGAAAGCGGTGAAATAATGTAAATCCACCGTTTACTCTAGTGGTGAAATTACAAAAATTCACCGCTTAAAGAAAGTTTCCAAAAAGATGTATGATTATTCGTGGGTAAATTTTCCGTGCGTCTATTAACAAATGTATCTTAACTTCGTTGAACAAAAGACAATTCGAAGCGTCGTCTAAGGGTTAATTTATGTTATTTCACCACTAAATTAAGCGCTAAATTTCATCGCATTCACTGATGATCTCACACAAATTTAACACTTTTAAGCGGTGAATTTATGTAAGTTCACCAATAAGTTAAGCGGTGAATTGTGAATTTATGTAAATTCACAGCATTAAACGCTGTTCCCATACAATTTTAACACTTTTTTCTAAGCGGTGAATTTATGTAATTTCATCGCATTCACCGCTTTCTTACATAATTTGTTCAAGTTTTTTGAAAACGGTGAGTTTATTTAATTTCACGGCTAAATGCAAACGTGAAAATATGTAATTTCACCACTACCAGGCGAAAAAGATTTTTTCACCGCATTCACCGCCTGATGTATGTAATTTCAGACTTTTGTGTGTTCCAAATGAAAATTCTTGCGCTCCAAAATTAATATTTTGTGCGTTCATGTCCAGACTATCGGCATTCAACAGACCATATGTCCAGACTTTCTTGCGTTCAAAATTGCATATGTCCAGACTTTCGTGAGTTCCAAACCAAAAATCTTGCGCTTCAAAATTTATAATTGTCATAAGAATTTACAAATTTTTTCCTCTTCCCCATGTTTGTATCCTTTTTGTTGTCCTATTACTGAGCTTTTTGAATTGCGGCCGCACTAATCTTCAAGAGGGAGTGAGTTGTTACTTTCAAGGTTTTCTGTTTATAGCCAAAAGTTTTCACGTCTTTGAAATTATTTTTGATTTAAAGCTTTTCGGATTTTACTGTTTTTTTGTTGTCCTTTTATCAATTTCAAAAATGATCTCATTAAAAAAATCTCACAATTGCTTTCTTGATTCCTTCCTTTTGTTTCAGTTCTGTTCTAATGGTTGTTTTGAGACGTTTTTATATAGCAACATAAATAACAATATTGAAAAAACTAGTTGTAATTAACATTTTCATGAAAAAAAATTAGTCTCATAGCTCTTAAACATCGAAAATCATATAACCGAACGTTTTTTGCTTTCTTAGTAGTTTATATTGAAGCTAAGAGTGTAAAACAGGAATGTTTTTTTTTGCAATGGATAGCCGAAAAAAGGAATTGGTTTTTCAAATTTCTTTTCGACGTTCTCGATTTCTCACTTCACGAAAAAAGTGGGTTTCCATTGGGTCCGAAAACTGTTCAAATGAAACCAATTTTGAATAGGCGTGTCACTGATGTACAAAACATGTCCAGATCTGATCAAAATTAGCCGAAAATAATGGAGCGTCATGTTTATGGAAAAATGTTTCGAGTAATTTTAGTAATATTAAGGTCAGGCAAGACGCACCAAGTTGAATTCAACGGGTTACTCAAACGCCAGTGCTGAGACGGGCTGCATAATAGCGTCATAGGAGCGTGATTTTTTTTTAATTTCGGAGGACTTTGATCGGGATGTTTGTTTGTGTAATCTTTATTGCTAAGAGTTTCGATTATAGCAGCTAATAGACCATTCATGTTAAACGTCACTAAACAGTGAGCTCCCGAGCGTAAACATAATGAACTTCAATTCTTGTTTGATACAACCGCCCGGGTTGAGATTAATTGGAAAAATATGTAAGATAAGCAGTGAAAAATTGGTTTTTTCACCGCAAATTTCGTACATAGTTTTGCTTTGAAATGCGGTGAATGTGGTGAAATTATGTATGTTCACCTTTAGAGTAAGCGGTGAACTTACAAAAAGTCACCACATGTAACCGCTGACTGATTTCACCGCTGATTTCACCGCATTAAACGCTGTTCAAATACAATTTTAACACATTTTTCTAAGCCGTAAATTTATGTAATTTCATCGCATTCACCGCTTTTCTTAAATAATTTGGACAATTTTTTTCAAAGTTGTGAGTTTATGTAATTTCACGGCTAAATTCAGTCGTGAAATTATGTAATTTCAACGCTACCAGGCGAGAAAGGTTTTTTCACCCCATTCACCGCCTGATTTTTATAATTTCACCGCATTCACCGCTTTTCTTACATAATTTGGACAATTTTTTTTGAAAGCGGTGAGTTTATTTAATTTCACGGCTAAATGCAACCGTGAAATTATGTAATTTCACCACTACAAGGCAATAAAGGTTTTTTCACCGCGTTCACCGTCTGATATATGTAATTTCAGACTTTTGTGTGTTCCCAATGAAGATTCTTGCGCTCCAAAATTAATGTTTTGTGCGTTCATGTCCAGACTATCGGCGTTCAACAGACCCTATGACCAGACCTTCTTGCGTTCAAAATTGCATATGTCCAGACTTTCGTGAGTTCCAAACCAAAAATCGTGCGCACCAAAATTGATGATCTGCGCGTTCACGTATAGACTATAGTGCGTTCAAAAGACCTTATGTTCAGACTTTTGTGCGCTTGAATTCGCCTATGTCCAGACTTTTGTGTGTTCCAAACCAAAATTCTTGCGCTTCAAAATTTATAATTGTCATAAGAATTTACAAATTTTTTCCTCTTCCCCATTTTTGTATCTTTTTTGTTGTCCTATTACTGAGCTTTTTGAAATGTGGCCGCACTAATCTTCAAGAGGGAGTGAGTTGTTAATTTCAAGGTTTTCTGTTTATAGCCAAAAGTTTTCACGCCTTTGAAATTGTTTGTGATTTAAAGCTTTTCGGATTTTACTGTTTTTTTGGTTGTCCATTTATCAATTTCAAAAATAATCTCACTAAAAAATCTCACAGTTGCATTATTGATTCCTTACCTTTGTTTCAGTTCTGTTCTAATGGCTGTTTCGAGACGTTTTTTTATAGCAACATTAATAACAAAATTGAAAAAAATAATTGTAATTAACAATACCATGAAAAAATTTTTTTCAGTCTCATAGCTCTTAAACCTCGAAAATCATATAACCGAACGCGAACGTTTTTTGCTTTCTTAGTAGTTTATATTCAAGCTAGGAGTGTAAAACAGGAAAGTTTTTTGCAATGGATAGTCGAAAAAAGGAATTGGTTTTTCAAATTTCTTTTCGACGTTCTCGATTTCTCACTTCTCGAAAAAAGTGGGTTTCCATTGGGACCGAAAATTGTTCAAATGAAACCAATTTTGAATAGGCGTGTCCCTGATGTACAAAACATGTCCAGATCTGATATTAGCCAAAAATAATGGAGCGTCATGTTTATGAAAAAATGTTTCGAGTACTTTTAGTAATATTAAGATCAAGCAAGAGGCACCAAGTTGAATTCAACGGGTTACTCTAACACCCGTGCTGAGACGGGCTGCATAATAGCGTCGTAGGAGCGTGACTTTTTTTAATTTCTGAGGACTTTGATCGGGATCTTTGTTCGTGTAATCTTTATTGCCAAGAGTTTCGATTATAGCAACTAATAGACCATTCATGATAAATTTCACTAAACAGTGAGCTCCCGAGCGTAAACATAATGAACTTCAATTCTAGTTTGATACAATCGCCCGGGTTGAGAAAAAATTGGAAAAATATACAAGATAAGCAGTGAAAAGTTGGTTTTTTCACCGCAAATTTCGTACATAGTTTTGCGATGAAATGCGGTGAATGTGGTGAAATTATGTAAGTTCACCTTTAGAGTAAGCGGTGAACTTACAAAAAGTCACCACATGTAACCGCTTACTGCAAGTTACCGTCCTTGCAGGGATTGGAACCTCTCACCTTCAGCATGCCAGCCTTTTCTTCCAATGCGCAACTTCTCACTAAAAGCTAGCATATTTGTTTTTAATTTAAATGAAATTCACTCTCTTTCATGTAAAACATACGCAATTTTTAGCGGTGAAATGTGATGAATGCGGTAAAATAATGTAAGTTCACCGTTTACTCTAGTGGTGAAATTACATAAATTCACCGCTTAAAAAAAGTTTTCAAAAAGATATATGATTATTCGTGGCTAAATTTTCCGTGCGTCTATTAACAAATGTATATTAACTTCGTTGAACAAAAGACAGTTCGAAGTGTCTTCTAAGGGTTAATTTATGTTATTTCACCAATGAATTAAGCGGTGAATTTCTTCGCTTTCACTGATGATCTCACACAAATTTAACACTTTTAAGCGGTGAATTTATGTAAGTTCACCACTAAGTTAAGCGGTGAATTGTGAATCTATGTAATTTCACCGCATTAAACGCTGTTCCCATACAATTTTAACACTTTTTTCTAAGCGGTGAAGTTATGTAATTTCATCGCATTCGCCGCTTTTCTTACATAATTCGGACAATTTTTTTCAAAGCGGTGAGTTTATGTAATTTTACGGCTAAATTCACTCGTGAAATTATGTAATTTCACCGCTACCAGGCGAGAAAGGTTTTTTCACCCCATTCACCGCTTGCTTTATATATTTTCACCACATTCACTGCTTTTCTTCCACTGCGCAACTTCTCACTAAAAGCTAGCTTAATTGTTTTTAATTTAAATCAAATTTACTCTCTTTTATGTAAAACATACGCAATTTTTAGCGGTGAAATGTGATGAATGCGGTGAAAAAATGTAAGTTCACCGTTTACTCTAGTGGTGAAATTACATAAATTCACCGCTTAAAAAAAGTTTCCGAAAAGATGTATGATTATTCGTGGGTAAATTTTCCTTGCGTCTATTAACAAATGTATCTTAACTTCGTTGAACAACAGACAATTCGAAGCGTCGTCTAAAGGTTAATTTATGTTATTTCACCACTAAATTAAGCGCTAAATTTCATCGCATTCATTGATGGTCTCACACAAATTTAACACTTTTAAGCGGTGATTTTAGGTAAGTTCACCACTAAGTTAAGCGGTGAATTGTGAATTTATGTAATTTCACCGCATTAAAAGCTGTTCTCATACAATTTTAACACTTTTTTCTAAGTGGTGAATTTATGTAATTTCATCGCATTCACCGCTTTTCTTACATAATTTGGACAATTTTTTTCAAAGTTGTGAGTTTATGTAATTTCACGGCTAAATTCAGTCGTGAAGTTATGTAATTTCACCGCTACCAGGCTATAAAGGTTTTTTCACCCCATTCACCGCCTGATTTATATAATTTCACCGCATTCACCGCTTATCTTACAAGATTTTTCCGCATTCACCGCTTATCTTACATAATTATGCGTTGAATGGCGGTGACACCTCGACCCGGGTGAAATAGACCTTCTTAAATAAAAGCTGTCGTCTTTTAGTCAGAAATTTAGAAAACCATTATGAAAAACTGTCACTAGGGCAGGGGGCAAAATAAACCAGAAAATAAGAGAAATAACCTGCGTCAATACACGCTACCCCTATATTGTCCATTACGGTTTTTAGTGTTCATATGATGTCAAAACATTGGGAAATCCAGGTTTATCTTCACAGGAGACCAAAAATATGAGCCGTCAACAACACTTACGTTCAAAATTGTAAAACACAATGTGCCGCAGTGATGACCCACCACTTGTCAATAACAGCTCCACCACACGCTAATTCTATGTCCTTATAATTCAAGATGAGAGCAAAAAATCTAATACTTTTTGACGCATTATACCCGTTGATAATTGAGTAAATACTGGATGCTTTCACATTGTTCTTGGGAAGATCCGGCAATGAAACAACAGCTGATTTGATTAACTGGTGTCGAAACAACAAAAACCCAATAACAGTAGCAGATTAATTCTATTTTAGAGTTCATTGTTAAGAGGTGAGCATTATAATGACACCCTTTGCGAAAAGTTTGCTTTGCTTTGGCTGTGAAAGTTTAAAGAAATGCAACTTAAAGGTTTAAAATGTTCCATCACAAGATTTGAACTTATCCTAGAGTTCGCAGAGTGACTATAGAAGAGAAATGCCGAAAACCAAAAGTACTAGAATTTAAATTGTCTTAAGCTCTTATGAGCATAAAAAAAAGATGACTCGAACTTCCGGCATTTTTAAACTTTCAAGATGTTGCGAGATTTAAATAGAGGTTACTTGAATATGTTTGAAGCCACTGAGAACTCTTGTCGTTTATCAAGAACGGCGTAGAAGTTAGAAATGTAAATGCAGAACCTTGAATTGACTTGTGCATAAAACGTAAGCTAGCTTAAAACTGGCAACTTGCATGTTTTAAAGTGTCAAAAAGTTTATGGAAATCCGCTTCTGCCTATGTATATCAGAAATTCTGGCACTGTAGACTTTTGGCA
>NC_134474.1:40256608-40410474 GCF_964194025.1 Convolutriloba macropyga
TTGAGTTTTGCAAAACATATAGGATCTTTTAAGAGAAATATTTGCAAATCACTTGCTGATCTTTTTTGTATGTTTTTTTTGTAAGAATATTTTTTGTGTTGCAACAACACGTGCAAGTGACTAAATCAATTTGAGAAATCAACTGAAGAGGAAAAAGCGAAGCATCGAGTTCAAAGAGCGCACAATACCAATTTAATTTCAACTCAAACATTCAAACATTTAAACTCTGTGAATCTGTTCATTTCCCGTCTTTAAAAAATGCATGTTTTTGGGACATTCATTTCTTAATTCATTTGTCACATCAAACCCACCTTTTCATGTAGCCACTTCAAAAGGACTAGCGAGTAGCGCGTATAGATAGCATTGAGTAGCGCTTATAAATAGCATTGAGTAGCGTATAAATAGATTTACATGTATCTTTCTATGCCTGCCTGAGTCATAATATACAATAAGAATGATGAACACGCGGTATAATATACAGAGTAGGAACGCCGAGTAAACCATCCGGCGCATATAATAGCCCGCTTAAAAGGCACAATGCGCAGATAACTATCCGCTTAAAGGGCATAATGCGCAGGTAATTGTCCGTAAAATAATCATGCTGGGCATATAAATAACCGAGAGACGATTTTATTTGTCCTGCATTTTATAATGAAATGTCTAATATATGCCTTGAACAGTTAACTTTTAAGAGGAAAAAACATGTGGAGTATAAAAGATTCAATACTGATTAAAACTTGAAAGTAAGTCCGGGTGGGGAAACAGAATAGGTCTATATTCTCTTTTAAAGACAAAAACTGAGTATATTTAGAACGCTAATCAAGACCCTCTGGATAACGTGCTATTTTCTACACAGTAGTCGGTATTGCAATAAATCGGTTAAGGAATGACAAAAAAGATACCCCAGTGATATGCGAATTTTTCTCTTAAAAGATCCTATATGTTTTGCAAAACTCATTAACATGCATGGCCTGATTTTGATTTTCTAAAACAACTTATCAGTTCATGCGATATCAAAAATGTCCGGAATAACGAGGGGTCAAAATTGTGTTGATAAGAAGAATGAGTCTATTCTCCCCGGTGTTCTTTTGCCCCCAATTACAATTTATATATTGTTATATAGCATGTTACTATGTAAAAACTAGCACGTGAGCCTGGGGTCGTAAATGTTAGTTATTTTATGCCCACTAAGCTGGATGGGGGGAGCAAAACAGAATAGATCCGTAAAATGATTACGATCTGAAATCAATATAATCGTGAGCGTTGTCGCCTACCCAGGGGCCGAGAATACATTGTCCACTGAATGTTTTAATCTGAAGGCGTAGTCGTTTGAGAAGTCTCCCACGTGAGCTTCCAAATATTGAACTAAACATTTTCAGCTCTTTGATGAATGGTTTTTAACTAGCATAAAGTTATAGCCCAAAAAATGAATTAGCAAAAATTGAATAAGTGAAAGAGCAAAAAAAAATGTGAAAAAAATAATGAAACATCTGATATATAATTGTCCGCGCGGCATACGCATAAGCTTTGTTTTAAAACTGTAAGAAAATCCGGTAAAATAAAGCAATATTATAAGTTCAAATCAGAAATCTATAGCACAAATAGGAAGAAATTTATGTGGTTAATTAAAAATAATAATCTTAGAGCAAAATGACCATTTCTTTTGATCATACAATAAGCTTAAGTAAGTTAAACATTAAAACAAGCCGGAAAACCTGTTCGCCATTTCAATAATCCAGGCACTCATCGATTGGTTGTCGCGTTATTCCCTATAAAAAATTTGTTTTTAGACTAAACGTTTAGAGCAGAAGAAAGATGTGAACAAAATTGTGGTCATCGTAATTGTATAGAATATACGGTAGAAAATAACAAATTGATTGCATGAAATTGTCTTTAAATGTGGCAGAGGCAAAAAATCATTTTTTAAAGATTTGTACAGAGGGCGACCACTGATTTGCAATATTGTTTAGAGTTATCGAATTCAAGCAAATGTTTTCCAATTTTTTTGTTCTTAATTATAGTATGTTATGTGCTGAACACACAAACATTGATTATATCTGTTAGAGGTATGAAGTGTGAAAAAATTTCTTCACTTCAATAGATTTTGTCAACTGTTTTTTAACATAAAATAATATGCAGTTTTCTGAGCTTGTCATCATAGCAAAAGATATTATATTCTTTATAGCTTATCATTTGGTAGTCAAAATTTAAGAGCTAAAAATTTTTGGAATTCTTTATATACTGCTGATATTGGTAAACATTAATTTTGTGATGAAACATCAAGAAATCAATCTACTGAACCTGACTCAAATTCGATTCAACAGAGTTCATGTTCGTTGCATACTTCGGTCTCGGTTAGGTTAAACTTATATTTTTTTCCAAACTATATTCAGTCTGTGATCCAATGCCTTGTTGTGTTATCACTGTTAATATTTGGGCTGTTGTAAGAACACGATAATTAAATAGAACAAAATTTCTGTCATGACTTTCACCAGTAGCTTCCAACAATACAATTTTTTGAACAAAAATTTAACTATGAAGGTTTCAGCACGACCAAAAGTTAATCTTCTGGTTGGATGGATTACGTAATATGTAAAAATTTTGAACGATTTTTTTCCAGTTTTTATCATGGTAGCATTTGCAGTAAAATGAATCGAACGCTTAAACTGTTATTATTAAAGATGGCATAGGTATATTTTGATATTTGTCCAGCTATATTTTAAGCCCACTGGGTATCAGGTTTCGTTTTTAGGGAGCATGATTTGACTCCGGCACGTACAGTGGTGTAACAAACACACTTGAGTCGTACACGGGGACCTAGACAAACAACTTTAAAAAGTAAACAAATAATATAAACCTTCAGTATCGTGTAAGACCTTTAAAATTGACTCGTATACGCTTACATGTCTTCTAGATTAATAATTAAAAAGGGTTTTTCTCAAACAACCTTTGAAACCTAAAAAATTCCGTGTATGTGAAAAATGAATTCCAAATCTGTTTATGGAGGAGTAAAAGGACAGTAAAAGGTCTCCAAGGAAAACGTAAACGCAAAGAAATGTAAGCGGAAAACGTAAACTTTGACGAACATTGTACCTTTGTCAGATTATTATTATATTAGTAGTCTAAAATCTGCTGCACTAGCATGTCAACCAACGTAAATTTTGGCAATATTGAAATTAAAATCTTAGCATAATTTGGGACTCCGTGCACAAATCTTACAAAATCTTTAGCACAGTGCGGAGTCATAATAAACGATATAGGAATTCATCAAGTTCAGACAATCGAAATATATTTTCAGACGAGCCCATCAAGGTTCTCGGTTAAGTTCAATGCTCATCAGTCCCCATTACTAGAAATGCTGGTTCGACAATTTTCTGGATTAGGCCTGACAAGGACGGTCACCGGCCCTTAATCGGACGAGAAAGCTTCGGGATCGTGGGGTTACATTTTACGCAGAATGAGCATAAGTCACCGCTACATAAAGCAGAATCATGTCCGGTTAATTCTCATGCTACAAAAAGTTCCCAGAACTGATATGAAAATTGGGATACTCAAAACATCACGTTATAAACACACCGTTTGAAAACAGATTCATATCATTTCATCAAAATGTAATCCCCATTCATCTCGAGACTAGAAGGCAACAAGAAGTAACAAAACTGGTTTTCGAGGGTCAAATAGTGAAAATTAGTTTAAGAGTGTATGGTAGCCCATTTTTTTCGTTTTTAACGTACGTTGTGAACAGCTATAGTAGTTAATCTACAAAGGTTGACTGAAACTGAAATCGATAAAATTTACCTTGATAAATTGAAACAACGTGTACGTTCTTGCTACCATAACAAGGCTCAACTAACGGACTCGACGTCAAAACAAAGAGTCTTTAAAAGTACTCTAAAAACCTGATTGAATTGTCCTTACTCAAAAACCTGATTGCATTGTCCTTGCAATGGTTAAAAGGAAGTCAAATTTTGCAAAAACTCGTTATTTGAATTTCCAATATTTCAATGACTGGGCCGAGTTTAAGAATTTATGATAGCTCATTTTTTAGCGCTTTCAACGTAAGTTGTGAATAACTATAGTAGTTAATCTTCAAAGGTCGATTACTACTGAAATTGTTTAATATTGTCCCAAAATTGTCCAAAAAATTGAGCAAATTTCAAGAAATTGATAAATATTACCCTGATAAACTGAAGCAACGTGTAAGTTCTTGGTATCATAACAAAGCTCAAATTAACGAAGATAACGCTAATACAGAAAACGTTCAAAACATCTGCAGAATATGCGATTGAAAGAGCTCTTTAGTGCTTGCAAATCGGGCCAATTCTTTGAAAAATTTCAAACATTAAAGTTTGTTGGGTTTAACAATTTTTTCAGAGAGTATTTTAGTGATAAATATTTTTCGTTTATGGCACTTTCCGATCATGTATCACTCAAATGTTTTTATTGCCGTTTTGACACGATTTTTTTAAAATTTCAGTAAAATGGCCTAAATTCGGTTAATCCTGGCCAAACTCCCATTTTTCGAGTTATTGATTTCTTTGCTTTTTAGTTAAATTTCTGTCTCAAGTTATTCTCCCTTTCATGCTGATTTCAAAACATATTCATTTTACAATATCGATTCAGTAATTGTCGAGAAATAGCGTTTTAAGGTTGTTTGGGCGGCTGGGGCTGTGTCCCCTGACCTAATTATTTTTACTATTTCTTTTTTCAAGTTTTTGCAATGAGCAAACTGAGTTGAACACTTCTACTAATCCAATTCTACTTTTCCATTCTACTTTCTCAATTTTGGTTTAATTTGGACATTTCTATGACCAATTGAAACATACTATAATATTCAAAATTACATGTTTGAATTAAACGCAAATTTCTCTACCAAAACCTAAGTTTTTTCCAAGACAGGCTATAGTAAAACTCTTTCTACTATAAGCTTTAAGTACACAGGGGACACCCCGTACCAAGTTTGGTTTAATTTGGACAATTATATGAACCATTCAAAAATACTATACGTTAAAATTAAATATTTAGGTTAATCGCAAATTTCCGTACTAAAATTTAACTTTTTTCCTAATCTTGATCAGATGCATCATATGAAATTATTTAGCTGCTGTAGTGCCGGAAAAATCTCAAGTTGATTTAACAATCATTATGAGACTTTTCGATTATGTTTTGGTGGTATTTCCCTCCTCCTCTTCTCAATCGGGCTGGGGACCGGCTACGGTGGAGTTACAAACCAAAAACTATAGGAAATTTGGGGAAGAGCAATAGGTAAAAACTAGGCTAAAATTGTTTTCCCAAACAAAACAAAGCAGAATAAAACTTTAGGGAATATCCCCTGTGCGCTTAGAGCGTACGGTAGAAAAATTTTTGCAATGCTTGTCTGGGAAAATAATAGGTTTTCGTGCGGAAATCTGCAAATTTTGCGAATAACCAATTTAAACTATAGAATTTTTTATTGGGCCTTGTAGTTGTCCAAATTAAACAAAACTTTGCATGGAGTATCCCCTGTGAACTTAAAGTGTAGAACGAAAAAGAATGTTTGCTGTATACAGTCTAGGAAAAAAATTAAGTTTTCATACGGAAATTTTTATCCCCTGTGCACTTAAAGCTTTGAGTAGAAAGTATTTTGCTATAGCATGTCTAGGAAAAAAAGTTTGGTTTTCGTACGGAAAATTGCAGTTAATTCAAATATTTAGTTTTGAATAAAATAGTAATTTTGAATTGGCCACAGAGTTGTTGAAATTAAACCAAACATGGTATGCGTATAGTAGAAAGATTTTTGCTATAGTTCGTCTAGGAAAATAAGTTAGGTTTTCGTACGGAAATTTGCGATTAACTCAAATATTTATTTTTGAAACACATAGTATTGTTGAATGGTTCACTGAGTTGTCCAAATTAAACGAAACTTGGCATGGAGTTTTCCCTGTGTATATAAAATGAAGAACAAAGATAATTTAGGCTATAGCTTGCAAAGAAAAAAAGTTTGGTTATCGTACGGAAATTTGCGGTTAATTCAAATATTTCATTTTGAATAAAATAGTAAAATTGAATTGGCCATAGAGTTGTCGAAATTAAACCAAACATGGTACAAAATATCCCCAATAAACCTAATGCGTAGAGTAGAAAGATTTTCGCCGTAGCTCGTCTAGGAAAATAAGTTAGGTTTTCGTTCCCAAATTTGCGATTAATACAAATCTTTAATTTTCAATAATATAGTATTTTTGAATTGGTCATAGAATTTTCCAAAATAAACAAAGGTTGGTATGGGTTATCACCTGTGTACTTAGAGTGTAAAACAGATTGAACTTATGCTATAGCTTGTCCAGGAAAACAGTTTGGTTTTCGTACAGAAATTTGCGTTTAACTCAAAAATTTAATTTTGAATCAAATAGTATTGTTGAATGGTTCAAAGAGTTGTCCAAATTAAACCAAACTTGGTATAGAGTATCCCCTGTGTACTTAAAGTGAAGAACAGAAACAATTTTTCCAACATCCAGTCTAGGAAAAAATTTAGGTCTGCATACGGAAATTTGCAAACTTTGCATATAACAAATTTATTATGCTTCATTTTTAATAATTTTTTAATTTTTTCTTACATAATCTAGTGCAGTTTTTTACCTAGTGCTCTTCTCAAAATTTCCTATAGTTTTTGGTTTGTAACTCCGCCGTAGCCGGTCCCCAGCCCGATTGAGAAGAGGAGGAGGGAAATACCATCAAAACGTAATCGAAAAGTCTCATAATGATTGTTAAATCAACTTGAGATTTTTCCGGCACTACAGCAGCTAAATAATTTCATATGATGCATCTGATCAAGATTAGGAAAAAAGTTAAGTTTTAGTACGGAAATTTGCGATTAACCTAAATATTTAATTTTAACGTATAGTATTTTTGAATGGTTCATATAATTGTCCAAATTAAACCAAACTTGGTACGGGGTGTCCCCTGTGTACTTAAAGCTTATAGTAGAAAGAGTTTTACTATAGCCTGTCTTGGAAAAAACTTAGGTTTTGGTAGAGAAATTTGCGTTTAATTCAAACATGTAATTTTGAATATTATAGTATGTTTCAATTGGTCATAGAAATGTCCAAATTAAACCAAACTGGTATGGAATATCTCCTGTGCACTTAGAGCGTAGAGTAGAAAGAATTTTTGCTATAGCTTGTCTAGGCAAAAAGGTTTTCGTGAGGAAATCTGCAAATTTTGCGAATAACCAATTTAAACTATAGAACTTTTTATTGGGCCTTGTAGTTGTCCAAATTAAACAAAACTTTGCATGGAGTGTCCCCTGTGAACTTAAAGTGTAGAACAAAAAAGAATTTTTGCTATATCCAGTCTAGGAAAAAAGTTAAGTTTTCATACGGAAATTTTTATCACCTGTGTACCTAAAGCGTAGAGTAGAAAGTATTTTGCTATAGCTTGCTAGGAAAAAAGCTTGGTTTTCGTACGGAAATAATTATTTTTGAATAAAACAGTAATTTTGAATGGGTCATAGAGTTATGCAAATTAAACCAAGCTTGATATGGAGTGTCCCATGTACTTAAAGCGTAGAGAGTTCTTAAAAAAAGAGTTTTTGCTATAGCTTTTCTAGGAACAGTTTTTTCGCACAGAAATTTGCAAATTTTGCGAATAACGAATTTATTATGCTGTTAATTTGTTAATTTTTTCTTACATAATGTTTTATTCTGCTTTGTTTTGTTTGGAGATAGAGTTTTAGCCTGGCTTTTTACATTTTGTTTTTCTCAAAATCTCTTATAGATGATGGTTTGTAACTCCGCCATAGCCGGTCCCCAGCCCGGTTGAGAAAAGGAGGAGGGAAAAACCACCAAAACATAATGGAAAAGTCTCAAAATCTGACTGTTAATTCAACTTGAGATATCTCCGACACTACTGTAGTTAAATAGTTTCATATGATGCATCTGTTCAGACTACCGCGTGCATTCGGAACGGTTTCAGGGCCGAAGAATTTATCGACAAGTAACTGGAAAAAGAGTCTAAAGAGTGTAAAAAGAATATTTTTACACCGTTAGTGATACCCTTAAGGGTGGAAAAGTGGAACTTAAGAGTGTAATTATAAGAATAAGATTGGAAGAGCGGAATAAAAAGATTTAATAGTGTAGAATAAGAGTGTAAAAATAAGTTACCCGTGTAACATAAGAGTGTAAAAATAAGTTAACGGTGTAATTAAAAAGAGTGTAAACAATAGAAGTTACACCTTTATGAAACCTTAATTTCTTTTTTGAACTGTTAAATGCCACTTTTTCCGGTCTTATTAAGGGTTGCACTAACGGTGTAAAAAATTTTTTTACACTCTTTACACTCTTTTCCCCGTTACTGTTCGGTAAATTCATCGGCCCGGGTATCTATCTTGATGAATCAGTCATTCATCGAGAAGTTTGATCTGGAAAAGTTCTGACTTTTCAGATAAAGTTAAGCAAATTGCGAATGCAAACAGTCCCAAAAAATTTCTTAATTAATTCCAAAAATTTCAAATGCATTCATGATTTTTGCATGGTCACTAAAACAAGCTAAAAATCGAATATTCAGCATAATTTCAGTTTGAAATCGTACTACTGGTATGCTCTGTCAAAAATTCAACACATAGAATTTTCTGACTTTGTTCTGATTATAGTTTCTAAAATTGTAATGTGTTGCATCGGTGCTGTGATCCACCCACAATAGGGTCCGGATGACAATAAAAATGCAAACAAACTTACTCTCAGCGTCCTCTACACAATGTGCTGCAGTAATAATCCACATTTTATCAATAATTGCCCCACCACACACCAACCTCATGTCTATATCGCTCATAATGAGAGCAAAAAATCCGATGTCCTTAGATGCATTGTAGCCATTAATAATTGAGAAAATGCGGGACGTTATAAAATTCATTTTACCGGAAAGATCCGGAGATATTGCGCTCTCTGATTTGATCGGTTGCCGGAGCAAAATCAAAACGCAGTAACAGATATAACTTATCCGTTGTATCTGATAGATCATTATTGTGCCGGTGTGTTAGTTCATGCAGCATTTCAGTTCTTAATGTTTTCCAAATAGTAATATTCTTGTTTCAGCTTTTGTAGTGTTGACAGAAAATCTATAGTCAAAATTTCATCTGGAAAATTTAAATTATTTCTTTGAGTGCACTGACTTCTAGGGCACTGTGATGACAGAGCTTCCACAATCTTATAAATGACCAGTTCTATAAATCACTCCACGTATTTATTACCGAATAATCCTTTCAAATCTATACAATATGTTGGATGAATATAAAACAGCATTTCAGTTCCAAGCATTACTCATGATATTTTGGCACGATTTTGCTAGTAAGTGTAAGTTTGATAGCACAGTGGCAATTAATTATCTGCCAATAAGATCTACAGATATGAATAGAGCTATTACCCAAGTTGGGCTCCCAGTGAATCCCATACATGGATCATAGAAATCAATCAAAAATCCATTGCGATGAATCATCGATAGTTTTTACAACTTTTTGGGATTCCTGGCCAAATATCTTCCCGGTCAATACTAGATGTTCAACCTTTCCTTTCCCAATTACCTGTACAAACAAATTTACTTGTTGCTTTGCAAGGGTGTTCAGCAAACATCGTTGACCGCCGGCTCGGCCTAAGACTTCTTCGTTACTGACTTTATCCGTCCAATTTATTTTCATCATCCTGCGTAATAACCATATTTCCAGGGCCTCTAGCTTCTGCCGATCTGTTTTAAGGATAGTCCACGATTCCGAGCCATACATTAGTACTGGAAGAACCTAGCAGCGCCATAATTGGAAGCTCAGTCCCAGATCTAGTTTAAGGTTGCAGAGGAGAGTTTTCATTTCGAAAAATACGTTCTTCGCCATGTTAATTCTGTTGCAAATTTCTTTATGCGAGCGTCCGTCATTTGTGCGAGTAGATTCTAGATATATGAACGATCTTAAGATTTTCACCGGTACTTCGTCGAGACGAACATTTGCTGGCATGGTGTCCGGGCTTCTCGATATCACCATAAATTCTGTCTTTTCGGGATTGATTAGCATGTCAGTTTTTTTACACCTGTCGTTGACCTCGTTTAGAAGCTCTTGCAATTCATTTTCTGTACTCGCGCGGAGGACTGTCTCATCTGCGTAGCGAATGTTGGTTAGGTGGTGTCCACCTACGACTATTCCCGGGATTCCGTTACCAAGGCACAGAATCACCTCCGAGTAATATGAGAAGAGATGCGGAGACAATACGCAACCTTGGCGTACACCTCTACAGATGGGAACGGGATCAGAAAACTCATTATCAAGTTTTATGACCGTCTGTTGATTAAAATACACGTTCTCGATTAGCCTGAGATCGTTTTTTGAAAAGTCCTGGTCAGACAGAAGCTCGAATAGGATGTTTTGTTGTACTCTGTCGAAAGCCTTTGTGTCAGCCCTAAAAAAGCAATGAATTTCTCCGTTAAATTCAAGACCACGATCACACAGCATACGGAGGATGAAAGTTACGTTCCTGGTCCCTTTCTCTTATCTCAAAGTGTAACACCGGTTTTATGCGGTAAAGTAGAACTTTGAAGAGGATCTTCAGAGCTTGGCTCATTAGGATGATCGTTCGGTAATATCCGCACTCGAAGGCTCTGTCTCTCTTTGGGAGAGGTACAAGGATACGAAGATCGAGTCCAAAATTTATGTTGGGACCGATCCGGAATTGTAACAATCATTAATTAACTTACACAGATTTCAGCACCATTTTCATTCAGTATCTTGTACAGGTCTTCTGGTAATTCGCCTCTACCACTCGCTCTGCCTTTAAGTGTTTTCTTTGTTGCACCCATTACATCTTTTTTAAGGATTGGCTCACCTGAGAGTTCACCACTGAACTTGATTGTCAGCTGTTTTCAACTTTGTCAGAATAAAGATCTACTCCTTCCATATGTTCCATACATCTATTTTGTCGAACAGAATCTGACCATTTCCGTCCTTGATTATATATGACAAGATTGGACACGCCAGGAATTTACCTGTAATTTCTATTATTCTCTCGTGGCACTCTTTCGGGCTGGAATATTCCAGGTTTTCGAGCTCAGTGCACTTTTGGTCGATGAAAATTTTTTTTGCTTATAGACAGGCCTTTCTAATTCTGCCTTGACAGGCCTTGACTATGTTTGTATCAATGATTGCTTCAAAAACGCAGTGACCCATTGTTCAACTTTTCCGGGAACGGACGGTGGTAGTCACCACAATCCGGTTATTGCAGCGTTGAAGGTCAATCTAAAACAGCTAACGAGAAGAAAAGTGAACCGACATAACTACATGAATATGGACAACGAAAAACTGTCAACTTTGAAACTTTGAGAAATGCCACCAGTTATATCCTTCCCCAATTTAACAACTGGGAAGAAATCAAAAGTGCAAGCCTTGAACTACGAGATCAACAAGTACCCGAACGCGCGAAACGGAGACACAAACCATGGATAACAGAGGAAATCCTGCAACTTATTCAAAGCAGGAGACGACTCAAACACAACCCTGAGCAATACAAAGTCATTGATCAAAGAATTGAACGAATAGGAGACTTATTTTTTTCTGAATACGAACAGAAAAATGATTGTTAATATCATTAAACTAAGCAAACTCTAGTGATGAGCTGAATCAAATCTTGCAAAAATCTTGCAAGGTGATTCAAAACTTGCAAGATTCTTGCAAGAATCTTACAAGATATCAATAAAAGCAAAAAATAAATCAGGGTACAAATGTTTTAGGAAACATCTTTGAAGCAAATTATTGTTTATTAAACAAACTACACAGCCAAAATGAAAAAAAGCCCAATAAAAAAAACTGGTCCGGATTCAAAATTTTTCAAGAATCCAATATTAATATTTCCCAATTTTTATTGTTGTATTTCAGTCTATTATTTTGATTTTTTTTAACTCCGCAAATGCTGGTCCCCAGCCCGTGATGCAAATAGAAGAGGTAAAAACAACCGAAATCATACTGGAAATGCTCAAAAAGTAGGTTTTTACTGTTTTTTGAGTTATTTTTCCGACAGATGTTTTAATCCTATAACTTTAATTTTAACTCCGCTATTGCCGGTCCCAAGCCCGGAATTGAAAAGAAGGAGAGAAAACAATATACTGGAAATAGCTAAAAAAAATTCAGTCTTAACTTGACTTTAGAAAATTTGCCGGCACAATATTACCAATCTCATGCTTAACATTGATAGTTTTAGCTCGTCTGCCATCGTCATGTAGCCAGGTAACCAGAAAAATGAATTCAAAATCTTGCATGGAAGAACTATGCATTATCTTGCAAGATTTCTTGCAAGATTCTTGCAAGATTTTGATTTTTTTGATCACTAGGGAATTCATCTGAAGAAAGGTTACCAAAGTTGTAAGTCCAATAGTAAGTCAAGCAGAAAAACAAATTATTTTTCGCTATTTCGAAAAAATTTATTCGTCTGAACTGTAAATTACGAGAGTGCTCGCATTGCAAAGCAATTAGTGTTCTATTTTGCAAGAAAAATTTAGGCGCAGGTGCGGGTATTTATACCCGTTGGATCCGCTTTCAGGCTAAGGGGGGGGGGGAATTGGGCACACTTTCAGTGGTAGGTTGGATTCGTTGAATCGGTATTCAGGCGCAGAAGGGGGTATTTGGACCCCCTTTCATCCAAAGATTAGGTTCCCAGAATCAGCCTTCAGGCGTTGGTTAGGGTATTTGGACGCACTTTAATCGACAGGTTGGGTTCATTGGATGGGCACTCATGCGCACGTGGGTGTTTTGGAAATAACACTTACAACGACCCGAGTTGATGAGGCAGTAGTGTGTGTGGGGGGATGATGGAGCAGTAAAAGGGGTGGCGATGGAGCAGTAAAAGGGGGGGGTTGAAAAAGCAGTCGTAGGGGATTGATGAAGCAGCAGTAATATATATTTTTACTGCTTCATCAAGGCCCCTCCCCGCCTACCACTCCATATGTTGAATATCCCGACCTCATCGGCATCTGCTGGTCTCATATAGGCCCAAAATCTCCAAAATGGGCCCAAATTTGTTAGGTTCCAGGAACTCGGGGTTTATTTACTGGTTTGTTCGTGTAATTACTGGTTTTGGCGGGCATTTTTTCTAATCTTATTACGTTATACCTTATTACTTATTACAATGTTTTAATATTGTAAGTCATCGTCATATGCTCAAATAGCGCATTGTCAAAAATTTCAAGTTTTTTGTCAAAACTTTTGTTTTTTTATTATAATTTTTCTATGAAATTCATGCGAATTAAAGTCTAATTAAGAGTCTAATTTCAGACAAAAAGTAATTTTCTATGAGACTTACACTGCACATAATTCCCCAGAAATACAATTGGAATAAAACGTTTGAGTACTGATATGCTGCGTGACTAGGATCCAGGATCTTTCTTAGGTTTGTGCATTTTGTCTTGTTTCATTGTTTCACATATTTTGTTATTTTGGAGAACTGTACATTTGCGTTTTTCTCGTGCCACCATGTCTGCATTATTTTAATTTATTTTGGGAAATTCACCACGGCCAATCTCCCACCTGGAGTCAGTTGTAGAATTTAGTTTCGGATTTGCTGGAAGCACGTTGCGAATCAACGACCACAGAATCTCAAACCACGGAAGTTCCCTCAACTACTTGAGACATCACACGTTCGACTAAATATCTGCAAAAAGACAGCTGTCTGACATAGGAACGATGTCAACCGAAGTAACGGCCCTATACGCTAATGCTGGTATATGCTAAATCTAATATTGCGTTTAGTTACAAATATTACAAATATTATTGCGTTATTAATTTAGTTACAAGCTTTAATCAGAATTTTAGTAAATTATAATCAAATGCACTAAACCGATCTGTTAATTTTCTACGAAGCTGAAATGTGGTTGTAAGTTTTTGGATCTGAACAGTTATTGAATTGAAAACACAGGAACAACAGTTTAAATAGCCTTATTCAACAAGTTTGTATATAAACAACAATGGAGTGTGATTCCACAGTCGAAAAATAATGGATAATTTATAAAAATTGATAAATTAGTTTATAAACATTTGCAAAAAAGATGCATCATTTTTATAAATATTAATAACTTTGTTCGCAATTTTTGCATTATTTTATAAATTATTTGTAAATATTTGGATTAGTTTATAAACTATTTGTAAACTTTTGGATTAGTTTATAAAACATTTATAAAATTTTGGATTAATTTATAAATTGAAACAAAATTTTTTGTCCCGCAAGAAAAAAAACAATCTGCGCTAAACTCAGCACCAAACAAAAACAGATTGCAAGAAAACTAAAATTAAAAATGAAAGGAAGAATTTCAAATATAAAACTGAAACAAAAACCAAGAATCAAAAGCACACAATTTCGGGTATCAAGTAACAAGAACACCTAGGCAAAAAACCTAGATTTTTTGAAAAAAAAATGCAAAAATAAAAGCTCCAAATTTAAATATCCCGCCCAGTCAAGATTTTTCTGGTTAAACGAAAGCAAGCCAAGTAGTTAAAATGCCCACCCTATTGAGATTGGAGCACTTTTTTGCATTTTTTTTGAATTATTAAACATTGAAATATGCATTTTTTTGAATTATTAACCATTGAACTAAAGAACAAAAACATCAGCGCAGATAACTGTAACTCTATTGTAATAGTACTGCAAAAGAAAACCAAAAATTCATTCGGGAAAGCACACAATTTCGGGTATGAAGTAACAAGCACATCTAGGCAAAAAACCTTTATTTTTTTTCGAAAAAAAGGCAAAAAAAATGCTCCAAATTTAAATATCCCGCCCAGTCAAGATTTTTCTAGTTAAACGAAAAAACGAAAACAAGCTAAGTAGAAATGCCCACCATTTTGAGATTGGAGCAATTTTTTTGCTTTTTTTGAATAATCAAACATTGAAATAGAGAACAAAGACGTCAACTTTGATAACTATATTGTAACTATATTCTACTGAAACCCGTAATCTGTAGAATTAACGAACGTGGGGGTTACTATAGCTCGTTAAATCTACAGATATATAACGCTACATTTGCCGCAACTTGTTATTTGCTTATTAATAAATTATTGAATATAAATTCTATTGGTTATAAATTTGCTTATTGATTGGTTATAAATGTAGATCTTTGATACCCGGGTCTCGGGTATCAAAGATCTACTTCAAATTCGTTCGTTAATTCTACAGGTTACGGGCTTAGTAGAATAAAAGAGTTTGGATTTCCCCTCTAGCGGTCCAAAGTTAGTTTAAAATGTTTTAGGACATTTGGTAGTTTGAATTGACCTGTTGAGCTTCTTTCTGTCATTTGGAATGCTTCACGAAAGACGCAGGTTGCAGGCGAGGTTGATGCGGAGGTTGACTAAATCCCCAGGTTGAAGTGGGAAAAGGAAAAGAAGGGCAACACGAGAGGTGCAACACACAGAGCAATAGAGAGGAGATTTCGAGTTGCCTCAGAGCGTCCGGGAGAACGTCAATAGAGGCATCTCACAGGATCAAAGAGGGGCATCTCACAGTATCAAAGAGGGGCATCGCTCACAGGATCAAAGAGGGGCATCGCTCACAGGATCAAAGAGGGGCATCGCTGAAAGGATCAAAGAGGGGCATCGCTCACAGGATCAAAGAGGGGCATCGCTCACAGGATCAAAGAGGGGCATCGCTCACAGGATCAAAGAGGGGCATCGCTCACACGATCAAAGAGGCGCATCGCTCCCAGGATCAAAGAGGGGCATCGCTCAGAGGATCAGTACGGCATCAGAACTGGGCATTACTCTGAACAACTAGGAGCAGCAAACAGCACAAAATAAAATAAAATAAAACGAAACTATCCTTAAGGCTTTGTCTCAGTTTTACATAAGTATACAAGGCTGTACCTCAGTTGCAGCTCGAAATTAGTCAAATCGGATCCTGGATCTTTTCATTTTTAAGAACACCCCCCCCCCCCCACCGAAAAAATTAGTCTTTTCAATCATTTAAATTATTGTCCTAATTCGATCCTGAATGTTCAAAGGAACTTATAAAGCTATAAAGGAAAATCGAAAATTTTCAAATTTGTTGACTATATTAAATACTCAGATAATTCAACTGCCATCTATTAAAAATGCGAAATCAAAACATAGCTGGCAGCTAGCCAGAAAACGGCCGCAATAGATTCGTAGATCTGCAATCTCAAGAAGTAAAAAAGACAGACCAAAACAGCAATTTATCCTTTTCATTAAGGGCTGAGATGGTATACTTTGATTACGAATCTGTAAACGTTTTTGCTGCTTCTATTAACTGCTCTCAAATAACCTTCAATTAGTGTGACACAATTTCACTTGACTTAAAAAGAAAAGTCAGTTTGAGAGTGAGGTAAATCACGTGTGTTCACAAAATTAATCACGCGAATGAACAAAAAACTTGCTCCACCAAGAGTGAAAGATGACGTCAGGCACGCAATTCAGTTGGAATTGAATTTCTGAATGAACAAAAATCAGATTTCAAGTGGCTCTGATGTCATATGCTCGTAACGGAATATTGACCTCAAAAAAACAGGAGAAGGCTAAAAATAGCCTAAGCAATTGCTGTGCAGCTATTATGAAATCATCGACCATTAGTACATCAAGTTCCTTGGATTTCATATTAGGACATATATTATTCATAGTACATTGATTAAAACATACCAAAAGTTTCTCTTGCGTGTAATTATTAATGCTAATACAATGAATCATAAGTTGACCTAATACGAAATCAAAGGATTTTGATGTACTAATGATCGATGATTTTATAATAGCCACACAGCAATTGCTGAGGCTATTATTAGCCTTCCTGTTTTTTTGAAGTCAAGATTCCGTTACCACCATATGACATCAACCACTTGAAATCTGATTTTTGTTCATTCAGAAATGCAATTCCAACTGAATTGCGCGCCTGACGTCATCCTTCACTCTTGGTGGAGCAAATTTTTTGTTCATTCGCGTGATTAAATTTTTGAGCACACGTAACTTACCTCACTTTCAAAAATGAACTTACTCTAAAATTGACTTTCATTTTTAAGTCAAGTGAAATTGTGTCACACTAAATGAAGGTTATTTGAGAGCAGTTAATAGAGGCAGCAATAACGTCTACAGATTCGTAATCAAAATATACCATCTCAGCCTTTAATGAATAGGATAAATTTCTTTTTTGGTCTGTCTTTTTTACTTCTTGAGACTGCAGATCTACAAATCTATTGCGGCCGTTCTCTGGCAATCTGACAGTTAAATTTTAAACTTTATTTTTTTTCAGCTTTTTTCAAAGATAAAGTGTTGATAAAAATGGAAAAGTAAATCAAGGGAAAATTGGACTGTGTGTGTGGGGGGGGGTTGCAAACAAAATGCACACGCTAAGTAGGGGGGTACATGAGGAAAAGATCCATTGAACCTTAACCGGAAAGCATGTACGAGAACAAGTAAATCGTAAAGAAAATAGATTCTTTCCGCTAAGGCCCCAAACAATTTCATTGCCTTAAAATGGTAAAAAGTTTTGGTAACTTTGTGGAATGACTGGAATGACTGGTAAGTTTTGCAGAAAAATCCAGTCATTTTATATCCAGTTAATAAACAATTAAACAACGTGGAGATGGTGCTTTAGCGGAAAAAAATTGATTCAAATTTTTCACTAAATTAGACAGTTTTTTCCACAGTCTTTGCCATCTGTATTGAACAAAACTTTACTACACAAAACAACAAATCAGTCACAATTAATTGAAAAATCAGTTCTCTATGAAAAGATGCGGGCAACAAATTTCTCCAATCTGAAATCGATTTATTAGAACTTAAACATGGTTAACCCTCAAGTGTCAGTTAAGTTTTGTTGCCAATTTTTTCGAGCGAATACGTGATCCTAATTAATGCAGTTTTTGACTGAATTATGGTTTTGTTGTAGTAAAGGCACTTTTTTGCAATCAGTTTTGTTTACAGTGAAATCTATTTCTGATTATGTTGAGAAGGAGAGCTCGAACGGATCTTCTGCCCTGCTCCTTTAGGTGAGCCGAATCGTTGCGGTTGAAATCGTGGGCTTGCACATGACCGAGTCCAACATACGATTTAACTCGGTCAGTAAGAAGAAATCTTTTCACAAAAATCATTAGTTTCCAAAACTAATTCTTTTCTGTCCACAAAGTCACCACGAAAAATCAAACCATCAACAGTAACTTCAACATTTTCTTCGACCAACACGTTGTGAAAAGCTATTAATCTAGATGCAGTCTCGAGGGGAGTTTGCGTTGGATAGCAGTTCCGAGGGTGTACACCTATATCATTATTTCCGCACATTACAATAACGTGCGAAAATTGCTTTTTATAAAAAGGCTTTCATTGGCCCATAGGAAAGAAACTCTGTAACCTGGTCGCGCCAAGTACTCGATATTAAATTGCTGGAGCATTGGATCATCATCGATCTCTCCTTCCAACCTTACCAGATTGCTGTCGCCTATTATCAGTATCCGATGACTAAAAACAATAAATGCAATAAAGAAACAACAGTTGTTTTTGGTAGCAAAAAAAAACAAATGAACTATTATCTGTGTTTTTTGCAGAAACCTAGAGTTATAATGATTGAACAAAAATCACTTAATCTGTAAAAACCGCAGTCTATTCAATGAACATTCAGTTGTGCTCAAATCCCTCCTTTACAACACTTAGACAAAACGAACTTTCCGTTTCTCGATAAACCACACATTTCGACGATATTTTATTAACATCAACCAGTTTCAGCTCTCCTGCATCAAGAACATGATACATTAGATCATATGACAATTCACTCCTTGTGAGAACTACATCCTCGACTTCTTGAAAAAATCTAACGAGGGCAAAAAACTTGTTTTCTACAAAAACGTAAACTTCAGCCAGGACAATTTTCTTATCACAAAGTTGAAATATGCATTCGCCTAGATTATTATCTAACCTTGTATACGCTTTGGAACCAAAAGTTTTTCCTTCAGAATTTGTATATCTACCGAAAAACTGTTTGTCGACGTGTTTTTCTTAAAAAACATTTGACACTCAGCTGTAACTTTAGTTAGTTTTTTTACAGCTGGACCGAGCGGCACACCTAATTTTCTCTGTTGCTCAAAATGAGAACTAAGCCGATCTTGACGCCTAAGAAACTCTTCGGCCAATGATCGTGAGCTTTTAATAGTACCTGAACAGGAGGTAAGAAGCTCTCGATGTGCTGATTCAAACGGAAAGGAAGAAAAACGCCAGAGCGGTCCCATTTCTCTCACTTGATCCGGAGGGTGCCACTTTGCATGAAAATTGAACGACTGCCAAAGTTTATACCAAATTTTTTAACAAAATCCTCAAAAAACCCAAAAATTAATTTTTCTGCATTTTCAATTTGAGCTTCAGTTACAAATTTTCCCGATAAAAGCCTTATTGCGATCGATAAGCAACGGTAGCTTTGTAGTTGATCCGCGCAACTCTGATTCAGGAGATTTTTTGACAGAATTAAAGGTCTTAAATAAAAAAAGAAGAGTATAAAGTCAGCTGCCTTCCAATGATTTAGATCATCAATATTCTTTGAACGATGCTGAAAATCCAGTGGAACCGAACATTTCTTCAATTTTAGCTTAAATGTGTTGACTTCAATTTTCTTAATTACCGAAATATTCATTTGGTTAAAACTTTGCCTGTTCCCAGGAAAACTTGGTGCATAGCGTCAATTGGAGCATCTTTGGGAAAACTAAACACTCCGTTGAACGGCGAAATATCTTTAATTCCTAAGACCGGTCTACTTCGACGAACAGACTGTTGAGCACACCAAATGAAAGACTCTTCTTTACACAAAAAAACTGGCGCCTTAACAGGAAAAATCATTCGATTATTATGTCGAATGCCCTTAATTAGGCAAAACGTGCAAGTGAAATAACCCATGTGTTGGTACATGCTTAAACAGTACGCAGTAGCAGGCATGTCACAAACTATTGACCGAGCAACAAACCGTATTTCCTCAAAATCGAATGTCCTATTCAAAACAGTTTTAAACTCAAACACTATTTTGGTCAGAAATACTTTAAAATTAGGTTTGTGCGGGCCATGCCAGAGAGCAGCTAAAGCCAAATTTTTGGATCTTAAAAGCGGAGGTAAATTTAGTAATTGTACCCAGACAGGCCAGACTGAAATGTTCCGTGACCTGAAGACAGAGGCTCCGTCGAGACTTAAGACCAAATGAACCTCTCTGTCTTTGAAATTATCACGAGGATCGAGCCACGAGCAATTCGATGACCAAGACTTGAGAACATTTTTTGAGTTCCGTTGGACAATTTTACTTAATTGCGACAAAAGGTCTATCATCACAATATAACTGCTTTCCTCTTCGGAGGCAACAATATTATGTATAAGTTGGATATACTTTTCGGTCTTGATAGTGTTTGGTCGAGGAAGAGCTGTCGAAGACAGATTAAGTAAATCGTCTCGTGCTGATTTAGATAGTTTATGCCTGTCGTTGAAAAAATCGAAGCATCTAAAAAGATTTCGGTATTCAAGTCAGATCCAAAGAACAATTCGTCACCTTAGTCATAGTCGAACTGTTCATCTATGTTATAATATTTTACATCGCTTACAAACGGATCCTCAAATTCATGTAATTGAATAGGCGTTGACATGTGATTTGGAGGAGAAATTAGAGCTATTTCTGCTGCATTGTTGCATGCTTCTACTAGAGAAATATTAGGCGGTGAGCTATGAACGATTAGGTGGTTTTCTAAGTTATCATTCTCTATGATGTTTGCGTTCACAGAAACCTTACCTAAGGGAACTTGATTACATTCTAGTGCTGTTTGCGATTGAATCTGTGTACGTACAACTTTATCAAAATTGCCATAAATTTTTTCATATTCTACGTATTTATAATCACTATCATCAGAGCTCAAGTCTGGATACAGATCAGTTTTACTTAAACGCGAAATTTTTTCCTTAAGATTAAATCTGTCAAACTGTTTTATAGTTTTATGTTTGGGAGTAGATGTTTCTGGTTCTTGATTGTCAACTGCCTTTCGTTTTTTCTGCTTCCTGGGTTCAGGGGAGGGTGGGCAAGGGTTACGATGAAGTGTTTTATGCGGACAACAACAAAACTCATTGAAGGTGCCGAAGTAATTACGATCATATAGAACAAGGATTTCTGAACCTTCAAATATTTCGCATTCAGTTAAACACCTCATTACAAAACCGTCCCTTGTATATCTAGCATTTGGCTTACACGAGTGGTTTACAAATGATATTGGATCCAACATGAGCCATTGTTTTTTCAAGACGTTACTTTCGATCAGAGAGAAATCGTTAAGACCTGGAACAATATCCTCTGCCTCGATTGAACTGAGACAACCAGTCAGACCAGTCAATGAAAACTCTCTTAGGTAAATCTCTTTTAGCAAAAACTCCAAGGGAACTAAATACATCCTTCGGTAAATAACTTGCTGTCTCAAATGTACAGCTTTTAAGGCAAGTTTCATACTCACTCCGTAGACACGTTTTCTCGAGAGATAACCCGTCCTCTACAATTCCAACATCAATTTTGTGTCCCGTTTTTCCAGGCTGATTGATCAATTCCTCTACTATCTCACCGTCAACCAAGGCTAGGTATCTCCAGCTCATTTCGGTTTTTGACAAAGGTTTCAATTTTTCTCTAAGATTCATGTTTATCTTAAAAATTTTATGGACAAAAGTTAGTTTTTGGCAATCGTTAATATTTCGGTTTAAAAAAAAATGATCACTTAGATTTATTAGTTTCAGTTTCGTTCCAACGTTCGCGTACACCTAGGTTGTTCGCAGCATCTTTAGCTCGTCGGAATGCAAATCTGCTTTTGCCGCACAACTATTCCAAAGCTTCTAAAAAGGGAAGACAGATAATTCTTAGAACAACCAAAACATAAATGGGGAATTATTTAAGCAAAAAATTATTTTTAAATTGTCAAATCTGATTTCAGCATCAAGTACCTCAGTTGCTTGCCGAAAAAAACACTAATGATATGGCTCAAAAAAAAGTTCTCTATATTACCCAAAAAACACTTTTCTTCTCCCTCAGGAACTCTGATCCGGCTTTTACTAAGTTTTCTACCCGGAAACCGGCACATATCTCTCCGTTGATCGATAGTCAAGATCTTTTGCGCCAGGAACCTTCCTACTTCAGGATAGTTGTCTCGATCGCCCTTGAATGAGAGCAGATTTTCACCCTTCCCCATAACTTCGTGTTTCGTTTCATTTTTCATGTGCATCATGCGAACTTTCTTGATGTTCTAAGAAAACAATATGTGACCATCAAATAAAAAAAACAGCAAAAATGGTTTTTCCTGCCATTCTAAACGAAATTGACAGGTTACACAAAAAGCTTTAAAAAATGGCATTGCTAATCGGGCACCTCAATTTTTGAAACCAAAGAAAACGCTTAGTAAAAAAAACAAAAAAAGAAATCGCTACAAATCACGCCGCTACGAAGGCTTCTCTGACAGAAAATTAGGCCATTGTGCAGGGTAACCAAAGACTGGCTGCTTTCAACAAGTTTGCTCTCCATAGACATCAGAGAATCAAACGCACTTTTTACCAACTCATTGGTGAAATCATGATCGTTGTATAGAGAATTGTTCATCATGGAAAACAATTTCACTCTGAAAAAAATCATTTTATTTAAGGAGTTCATCGTGTAAAAAAGGGGGATCTGGACTACTAGAAAAGAGATTAGCAAAAATGTTTCCATTTCATGACATTGGCACAGAAGATTAAAAACTTTATGCAGCAACTCGACTACAAAATCGAAGTTATTTTCTTGTTACAGGGCGACCGAAACGGGTACCAGTCAAGTGGTTTTCAACAATTTTTTTTCAAAATTAGCTCTGCTGTTTTTCCTAGGTTTTGCTTTAGCAACAGTAGAACTATCTTCAGCTAGATCGTCCTGATCAACATTCCGTTGTCCCTCAGATACCGAGCAGATGTTTTCTTTGTCTGCCTCCACGTCCTCTCGAATATTAAGCCCAATTTGGTTAACTAACGACAACAATTATTGGTAACGAGCGACCGAAAACTTTGAACCAAAGATACCACGCACAGCACGCTTAAAAAACTCAGTTCGTTCTTCATCTGCTTTTGTACGAGCTTTAGCTGCTCATCGTGGATCAATGACGTATTTTCTCAACTCATCCCGAGTGAACAGCTGCAAGGCAACCCGTTTAGCTCTTTCCGAATTATTGACGCCTCCCAATTTCAACAAGTTGACTCCCTTATAGTTTACCTCCTCTGCACTCTGTCTTTCTTCGACAGCAACATCAGGACCCATTTCATTTGTCTGCGAATGATCAGGTAACTGACTTAATTGAACGCCGACTTTCTTTAACAACTTCCCCGCATCTTTTATCAGCTGAGCATCCGATGCCATTCGCTCCATTAGTTGCTTGAATTCGTCCAACACCTGCATCCATAGAAAAGAAAATCCTTCAAAAAGAGAAACAAAAGAGCATACCTAAGTTGCGCTCAGTTACTAATTAAAGTTTTTTAGGAAAAACAAGAAAAGAGCGTACCTCAGTTGCGCTCCCTGCTAACATTTCCCAACTTATTTTCATCTAAAATTCTACCAAACTCAAGGAAATGATGTACCTCTAGCTCTTGAAAAAAAAAGCAAAGCGTTATTAAAAACCAAAGAATTATGTTTTCCGTCGCAGGTTAACCTTTTCTTGTTGGTAGGTTGTCTTAAACTCAAGACACTTTTGACAAAGTTGATCTTTTTCATTCGTATGTACACCATCCAAACCGAGCGATCCTCTAAACTCTAGCAAATTGTCATCTCCGCAATTCTTGGCTTCATTTTGCATACAATCAATTAAATCTTGCTCTTCACGGCCTTCCGAACCGATAACCTCTTCATTGCACATCTCAGGGTTGTCAACAAAATCGTCCAGATTTCGTCGTTTTTTAGAAGAACTGAAGCCTACTGCCTCAGCAATTGCATTTAAATCGTTTGCATTTAAATCGTTTGCAATTGCATTTAAATCCATTCAATTCACTCCATTAATTGCTTAATATCGTTCAACACCTGCATCAATAGAGCCTACCTCAATTGCTCTTAGTTAACAAATAAAGATTTCTATAAAAACAAGAAAAGCGTACCTCAATTGCGCTCACAGCTAATTTCCAATTTTTTTTTTCTATCAATTAATTTCTGACAAATTCAAAGAAACACATACATACGTACTTAGTTACGTACATACGTACACACACACACACACACACACACACACACACACACACACACACACACACACACACACACACACACACACACACACACAGACACACACACACAGACACAAACACACACCACACACACACACCACACACCACACACACACACACCACACACACACACACCACACACACACCACACACACACACCACACACACACACACTACACACCACACACCACACCCGCACATACACACGCATACACACACACTCACACACTCACACACACATACACACACACACACACACTCACACTCACACACTCACACACACACACAAACGCACACACATACAGACACACACTCTCACACACACACCACACACACACACATACACACACACACACACACACAACACGCACCACATACACCACACACGTTTTTTTAGACTACAAGTTTTTTTCGCATCAGGTGTTGATTAAAACTTGATATATTGTTGTACTCAATTTAGTACAAACCGAAACTGAATCGATTGAGGCCGTTTGTGGTCAAATTTGATCGAGCGATTTTGGAGGGTTTTCCAATTTCACCTTTCTCCTGAGAGCTTTGAAATTTTAAGTGAAACAAAAACCATTAGTAGTTTTGCAAGAGAGAATCCTGTTATTATATAAAAAAGGAAAAAGGAAATATTCCAATCCTGTCAGACGTGACACATCGATAGACAGTATATAGATAGTCTTTAATATCTTGCTAGAAACAACCCTTGCTCGAAATATATAAATGAAAACACACACATCTGAAAGTATGAAATTTTGCTAAAAGTTACATTTAGAGCTCATCTCTCACGAACACATACAAGGGTTGAAAGTCCCCCCCGGGAGGGGTACTGGTAGGGTGGGGGGTACTGGTGGGGCGGGGTGGGCCCCACCAGTACCCCCCTCCCCGCCCCACCAGTACCCCCCCCACAAGTCCCCCCCCCCCCCCACCCCACCCCATTAAACAGGAGCTCTAAATGTAATACAACAACTGCACAAATGAAGACTTCTATCACTTGGATATTCCAATATATCTTCAAAAATTCAACTTCCAATGGCATCTTCTGTCGCCTCCGGGCTGTTCTGTACTTAAATCCTCTCGTGTTGTGTTTGTTCTCCTTTTCCCAGACGTTCCTGTCACTTCCGTCAACTTACACATCACGAATACCTTCCACCTTCTCGGATTGTGAACAATTCCAGTGAATGACTGCCACACAGAAAACCATTTCCGGTGGGGTGGAGCGACTCAATTCAACTCGTAGCTTCTATTCATTTGATGATTCTCAATGAAAAGCCTTCAACAACAAAAAGGCAACCATCTAATCTGAAATTGCATTTCAAAATATCAAAGCTCTTTAAAAAAACACCAGGAACCAACCACAAGTATAACAGTATAGATATTGTAGTACGCCCTTATTGGGTAGTCAGATAGCCCAATTCGCCTTGACGATAGCTTTCCAACGATATAACTGTTGTATGGGTCGCGACGATCTGGGCTGCTGCCCGACAATGGGTTGCGGCCCGACGATGGGTTGCTGCCCGATGATCTGGACTGCTGCCTGTTCTGAGCCACTGCCCGTTCCAAGCCACTGCCCGTTCCGAGCCACTGCCCGTTCCGAGCCGCTGTTCGACGTGATTGATTGCAACGTGACGATTCTCTCTACTCATTCTACTTCTTTTGAAACATTCGATTTGATACCATATTCATATTTATGCATGCTTACCTCGTAGAACTAAGGACGCATTTGATGGGCTGCTCTCTGCTGTCACTTGACGGGACAGCACACGAATAAGCATGTCACGTGGCCGGATGGACGCCACAAACGAAAGTTTCACTTTGTCATATGGGTTAGCCGCTATAACTATGAAGTGAATTATCAAAGCGATAAAAATAATATATTCGAGAAGCTCTATAGCTCTAATATAGTACGACTATGAAAATATGTATTTAAAAGAAAAGATTTGCCGTTGGTTACAATTGCGAACGGAGGGGAGATGGAAAGGAGAAGGAGGGGAGAGGGGGGTTAGGGTGCTGCTATGCGTACGAAAAAGGCTTATAT
The DNA here is from genome assembly GCF_964194025.1 of Convolutriloba macropyga. Lineage (NCBI taxonomy): Eukaryota > Metazoa > Xenacoelomorpha > Acoela > Convolutidae > Convolutriloba > Convolutriloba macropyga. Next base: position 40,282,873 of record NC_134474.1, read on the forward strand.
CTCGAAAACTACTCAACCAAATTTGAAAAATGAATATGTCTTGGAATCAGAATGAACTGGGGCATCAACCTGGCGTTAAAAATAAAAAAGTAAAGGTATAAAAACTCGATTTTTGACATTTTGGCTGAAACTTGCCTATATTCAGCAAAGTTTGGAATATCGGAAAATTAGGCAAAGAAATTCAACCGAAATTTTTCAACCCTAATATATTCGTAAAGAGAATTAAATGAGCAAGAAAATGATCTAATATACTTCCAGAAACGATTCGTAACAAAAAAGTTATTAAACTAAACAACTTTGAAAATTTGAAAATTTTGCGAAAATCGTCTGTGATTTCGGTCTCTATATTGCTCTCGCATTCTCTTGTTTGGCACTGCTATAAAAATATAATTATATTGCCGTTGGAAGCGTGAACTCTGGTTTACTATGATACCAAAAACTTGTATGTTTTGTCTTAAAAAAAAGGGGAATTTAGTCAAAGTACAACAAAAATGCCCCATTTTTGGCCCTTAAAATTTTGAAAATTTTAAATGCAAATAAACTAAACCGAAAATGGATCTATATATATTCTGCAAGTACACTATCACGGCACGAAAATGAGCCCACATAGACTTACTAACTCGTCTTCTTCAAAAAGTTATCAACAATTGTTTTTCATAAAGTTCGACATTTTCTTCTACTAATTCGACGGTTCATTAATATTTTGTGAACAAATCAGAAGATTGGCAATTACTTTTACACAAACTCATAAAGTACGTTACCACAGCAACAAAATGGGCTATCATAGACTTTCTAACGTGTCTTCTTCAAAAAATTATTAACAGACCTTTTTCATGAAGTTCGACTTTTTCTTCACCTAATTCGACGGTTAATTAAAATTTTGTGAACAAATTAAAATATGGGCAATTACTTCTACACTAATTCATGAAGTACGTTACAACAGCAACAAATTGGGCTAACATAGACTTCCTAACACGTCTTCTTCAAAAAGTTATTCTCAGACGTCTTTCATGAAGTTCGACTTTTTCTTCACCTAATTCGACGGTTAATTAAAATTTTTTGAACAAATTAAAATATCGACATTTACTTGTATACTAGTTCATCAAGTACGTTACCACAGTAACAAAATGGGCTGACATAGACTTTCTAACTCGCGTTCTTCAAAAAGTTATTAACAGACGTTTTTCATGAAGTTCGACTTTTTCTTCACCTAATTCGTCGGTTAATTAAAATTTTGTGAACAAATTAAAATATGGGCATTTACTTCTACACTAATTCATAAAGTACGCAACCACGGTAACAAAATGGGCTAACATGGACTTTCTAACTCTTCTTCTTCAAAAAGTTATTAACAGACGTTTTTCATGACGTAGTAAAAAAAATCAAAAAATTTTAATTTTAAATCATTTTTTCTATATAATGGAGCAGAAAATCGACCCCCCCAACCGAGGTTTTTCAACTATTGCTATAAAAGACTTTCAAATTATACTTGCTATTTTTCAAAAAAAGCAGTTGGATGCAAGTGAAACTGGAAAAGTTTGAAACGAGACTAAAGTAGAAAAAAAATCAAAAAATTTTGTTTTTAAATCATTTTTTCTAAATGATGGAGCAGAAAATCGACCCCCCTCCAACCTAGGTTTTTGAAGTCTTGCTATAAAAGATTTTCAAATTATACTTGCTATTTTTCAAAAAAAGCAGTTGGATGCAAGTGAAACTGGAAAAGTTTGAAACGAGACTAAAGTAGAAAAAAAATCAAAAAATTTTGTTTTTAAATCATTTTTTCTAAATGATGGAGCAGAAAATCGACCCCCCTCCAACCTAGGTTTTTGAAGTCTCGCTATAAAAGATTTTCAAATTATACTTGCTATTTTTCAAAAAAAGCAGTTGGATGCAAGTGAAACTGGAAAAGTTTGAAACGAGACTAAAGTAGAAAAAAATCAAAAAATTTTGTTTTTAAATCATTTTTTCTAAATGATGGAGCAGAAAATCGACCCCCCTCCAACCTAGGTTTTTGAAGTCTTGCTATAAAAGATTTTCAAATTATACTTGCTATTTTTCAAAAAAAGCAGTTGGATGCAAGTGAAACTGGAAAAGTTTGAAACGAGACTAAAGTAGAAAAAAAATCAAAAAATTTTGTTTTTAAATCATTTTTTCTAAATGATGGAGCAGAAAATCGACCCCCCTCCAACCTAGGTTTTTGAAGTCTTGCTATAAAAGATTTTCAAATTGTACTTGCTATTTTTCAAAAAAAGCAGTTGGATGCAAGTGAAACTAGAAAAGTTTGAAACGAGACTAAAGTAGTATAAAAATCAAAAATTTTAATTTTAAATCATTTTTTCTATATAATGGAGCAGAAAATCGACCCCCCCAACCGAGGTTTTTCAACTATTGCTATAAAAGACTTTCAAACTATACTTGTTATTTTATTTTAAAAAAAAACAGTTGGATGCAAGTGAAACTGGAAAAGTTTGAAACGAGACTAAAGTAGTAAAAAAATCAAAAATTTTAATTTTAAATCATTTTTTCTATGATGGAGCAGAAAATCGACCCCCCAACCTAGGTTTTTGAGCTCTTGCTATAAAAGACTTTCAAACTATACTTGCTATTTTTCAAAAAAAAACAGTTGGATGCAGGTGAAACTGGAAAAATTTGAAACGAGACTAAAGTAGTAAAAATCAAAAATTTTATTTTAAAATCTTTTTTTCTATATGATGGAGCAGAAAATCGACCCCCCAACCTAGGTTTTCGAACTCTTGCTATAAAAGACTTTCAAATTATACTTGCTATTTTTCAATAGAAAACACAGTCGAATGCAGGTAAAACTGGAAAAGTTTGAAACGAGACTAAAGTAGTAAAAAAATCAAAACTTTTATTTTTAAATCATTTTTTCTATATGATGGAGCAGAAAATCGACCCCCCCAACCTAGAGTTTTAAACTCTTGCTATAAAAGAATTTCAAATTATACTTGCTATTTTTCAGAAAAAAAAAAGTTGGATGCAAGTGAAACTGGAAAAGTTTGAAACGAGTCTAAAGTAGTAAAAAAAAAATCGAAAAATTTTATTTTTAAATAGTTTTTTCTATATAATGGAGCAGAAAATCGACCCCCCAACCTAGGTTTTTGAACTCTTGCTATAAAGGACATTCAAATTATACTTGCTATTTTTTTTTAAAAAAAACAGTTGGATGCAAGTGAAACTGGAAAACTTGAAACGAGACTAAAGTAGTACAAAAATCAAAAAATTTTTATTTTTAAATCAATTTTTCTATACGATGGAGCAGAAAATCGACCCCCCAACCTAGCTTTTTTAACTCTTGCTATAAACGATTTTCCAATTATACTTGTTATTTTAAAAAAACAGTTGGATGCAGGTGAAACTGTAAAATTTTTGTTTTTTTACTACTTTAGTCTCGTTTCAAATGTTTCCAGTTTCACCTGCATCCAACTGTTTTTTTTTGAAAAATAGCAAGTATAATTTGAAAATCTCTTATAGCAAGTGTTCAAAAACCTAGGTTGAGGGGGGGTTGATTTTCTGCTCCATCATATAGAAAAAAGGATTTCGAAATAAAGTTTTTTGATTTTTTTTACTACTTTAGTCTCGTTTCAAACTTTTCCAGTTTCACTTGCTTCCAACTGGTTTTTTTTAAAAAATAGCAATTATAATTTGAAAGTCTTTCATAGCAAGAGTTCAAAAACCTAGGTTGGGGGGGTCGATTTTCTGCTCCATCATATAGAAAAAAGATTTAAAATTAAAGTTTTTGATTTTTATACTACTTTAGTCTCGTTTCAAACTTTTCTAGTTTCACTTGCATCCAACTGCTTTTTTTGAAAAATAGCAAGTATAATTTGAAAATCTTTTATAGCGAGACTTCAAAAACCTAAGTTGGAGGTGGGTCGATTTTCTGCTCCATCATTTAGAAAAAATGACTTAAAAACAAAATTTTTTGATTTCTTTTCTACTTTAGTCTCGTTTCAAACTTTTCCAGTTTCACTTGCATCCAACTGCTTTTTTTGAAAAATAGCAAGTATAATTTGAAAATCTTTTATAGCAAGAGTTCAAAAACCTAGGTTGGAGGGGGGTCGATTTTCTGCTCCATTATATAGAAAAAATGATTTAAAAACAAAATTTTTTGATTTTTACTTCTACTTTAGTCTCCTTTCAAACTTTTTCAATTGCACTTGCGTCCAAATGTTTTTTTGAAAAAATTGAAGTCTAATTTTAAAGTACCTGATAGCAAGAGTTCAAAAACCTAGGTTGAAACATTTATGTGGAGTAGCAACTGGAAACAACGAGTGGCTGCAAATTCGTCGTTTTAGGCGGTTTTTGGCGTGTTTTAGGCGGTTCTTGGCCTATTTTAGCAACTTTTTGCGACATTTAACATTTTTTAGTCTTTTCCGGCAATTTCCCCTGATCTCCGGCGTTTTTTGGTGAATTTTTGCATATTTTGCTGTTCTTGGCGCTTTATATCTATTCTCGGCATTTTCCAACAATTTCGGCGATTTTTGGCGGTTTTTGGCAATTTTTGACAATTTTTGGCAATTTTTGGCAATTTTTGGCTATCCGGTAACCTCCGGCAACTTCCAGCATATTCCGACGACTTCCACCCCGTCCTTCCTCTTCCCGCGACTTCGCCATCTATGACGTCTTCCCGCGTCGTCCGCCTTCTTCACCGAACCGCCGCCCACATTCATCGACGGCAGCTAACCTCGTCAGATGGGAATAAGGAGAGCGGAAGATGGCCGAGGTGGAGGGAATTTTGACAAGGTTGTGTGCAGTTGTGAGAATTGGAAGAGTTGGCAATGGTCGCCGGAAGCTGCGGAAGTTGCCGGAGGTCGCCGGAAGTCGCAAGATAGCCAAAAATTGCCAAATGGCCAGTAGTATCAGCAGTATCAGTAGTATCAGCAGTATCAGTAGTATCAGCAGTATCAGTAGTATCAGTAGTATCAGCAGTATCAGCAGTATCAGTAGCATCAGTAGTATCAGCAATATCAGCAGTATCAGCAGTATCAGCAGTATGAGTAGTATCAGTAATATCAGTAGTATCAGCAGTATCAGTAGTATCAGTACCATCAGTAGTATCAGCAGTATCAGCAGTATCAGTAGCATCAGCAGTATCAGCAGTATAAGCAGTATCAGCAGTATCAGTGTTATCAGTAGTATCAGCAGTATCAGTAGTATCAGTAGTATCAGCAGTATCAGCAGTATCAGTAGCATCAGTAGTATCAGCAATATCAGCAGTATCAGCAGTATCAGCAGTATCAGCAGTATGAGTAGTATCAGTAGTATCAGTAGTATCAGCAGTATCAGTAGTATCAGTACCATCAGTAGTATCAGCAGTATCAGCAGTATCAGTAGCATCAGCAGTATCAGCAGTATAAGCAGTATCAGCAGTATCAGTGTTATCAGTAGTATCAGCAGTATCAGTAGTATCAGCAGTATCAGCAGTATCAGCAGTATCAGCAGTATCAGCAGTATCAGCAGTATCAGCAGTACCATTAGTATCAGCAGTATCAGTAGTATCAGTAGTATCAGCAGTATCAGCAGTATCAGTAGTATCAGCAGTATCAGCATTATCAGCAGTATCAGTAGTATCAGTAGTATCAACAGTATCAGCAGTATCAGCAGTATCAGTAGAATCAGCAGTATCAGCAGTATCAGCAGATTCAGTAGTATCAGCAGTTTCATCCGTATCAGTAAAATCAGTAGTATCAGCAGTATCAGCAGTATCATTAGTATCAGCAGTATCAGTAGTATCAGCAGTATCAGCAGTATCAATAGTATCAGCAGTATCAGTAGTATCAGTAGCATCATTAGTATCAGCAGTATTAGTAGTGTCAGCAGTACAAGCAGTATCAGCAGTATCAGTACTATCAGTAGCATCAGCAGTATCCACAGCATCAGCAGTATCAGTAGTATCAGTAGCATTTGTAGTATCAGCAGTATCAGCAGTATCAGCAGTATCAGCAGCATCAGCAGTATCAGTAGTATCAGTAGTATCAGCAGTATCAGTAGTATCAGCAGTATCAGTAGTATCAGTAGTATCAACAGTATCAGCAGTATCAGTAGAACCAGCAGTATCATTAGCATCAGCAGTATCAGCAGTTGCAGTAGTATCAGTAGTATCAGCACTATCAGCAGTATTAGTAGTATCAACAGTATTAGCAGTATCAGTAGTATCAGCAGTATCAGCAGTATCAGCAGTATCAGCAGTATCAGTAGTATCAGCAGTATCAGTAGTATCAGTAGTACCAGCAGTATAAGTAGTATCAGCAGTATCAGCAGTATCAGTAGTATCAACAGTATCAGCAGTATCAGTAGTATCAGCAGTATCAGTAGCATCAGCAGTATCAACAGTACCAGTAGTATCAGTAGTATTAGCAGTATCAGCAGTATCAGCAGTATCAGTAGTATCACTAGCATCAGCAGTATCAGCAGTATCAGCAGTATCAGTAGCAGCAGCAGTATCAGCAGTATCAGTAGCATCAGTAGTGTCAGTAGTATCAGTAGTGTTAGTAGGATCAGCATGATCAGTAGGGTCAGCATTATCAGCAGTATCAGTAGTATCAGTAGCATCAGCAAAATCAGCAGTATCAGTAGCATCAGTAGTATCAGTAGTATCAGTAGTGTCAGTAGGATCAGCATGATCAGTAGGATCAATATGATCAGTAGGATCAGCATGATCATCTTGATCAGTATTTAAAGAAATTTGTAAAGATTTATAAATTATGCATTAATTTCAAAAAATTTTAAAATTTTTCGAATGGCTTCAGATACAAGTAAAATGCAAAAAACCCTTTGCGTGAGTTAAAGAAAACTTGCAGAAAACACTGAAAATCGTTTGATGAAAAATTTATAAATTTCTATTAATTTTGCATTATAATCTACCAATTTATAAATCTTTATAAATTATCCATTATTTTCAAAAAATTTATAAATATTTATAAATTATCCATTATTTTTCGACTGGGGTTGCGACGTTTTAATTTTTGTTTCTTTCTAGCAATTCCGGAGTTGCCCATCCAGCCGTGTTGTTCCCAAACCAAAAGTAAATTTACTGGCCGTAAAAATTAGTTTTTCTCTATTTTGCACAACATGTGATTATTTATTTACATCAGCTTCAAACTGACCTTATTCTAGCCCTGTCTCGGAAATATTTTTCATAAAATGAAAAAAAAGCCGCTGAAAAACGCTCACTGCATGCCACAGTTCATTATAGGCATAGTTTTCAATAATGGAAAGGGTCATCAAATTGTGGAAATCAGTTGCCGCCACGAAATCTTCAAAGAAGATTTGACCGAAAATTGATTTCACTTCATTTCGCAGTCCATTCCCCTCTTCGATAGATAGTTGACTGATATCGGATCGAGTGGGAAAAATGGCCTCTTTCAACATCTCGTTGCTTGACCAAATCAATTTAGCTCGCGAATTGTTGAAAAAATCAAGGACGTAAAATTGCTCCTATTTTTCATTCAACAAAAGGAAAATCTGGTTGAATACTAATCACTATTTTTTTAAAACTTTTGTAATAGCATAAGCTTTTCTAGGACAAAACTGCACCATGTGAATTCCAGAATTCAAAATCTGTTTTTCTGAAAAAAACGAGCGCTCAATTATCTGAATGGAAAGCTCAACTTTTATAATGCGCAAACCCATTTCTGCAATGGTCAGGCTTGAACAGTGTCAAATGGGCCACAAATCGAACCTATTATCTTTTTTCAGTTCCAATATGATGCATATACTGTTTACGTAATTCCTCCAAAATCATTGCTAGCTATTCTCCATATTGATTAGAACTATTTATAAATTCCCGGACCTACCTCACATATTATTTCAGTGCTGAATCATTAAATTTCAATTATGTGTTTTATGATGTCAAGTTTGCTGATCATGACTCTTTATAGACTGTTTATGATGTATTTTTAGCTTCTCCTATGTCGATGGGCGGCATAGTATGAAATAATAAATTTCTTTTTGTCTCGACAAAATGAATCATAAACTGTCTTTTGTCTGCAATGCATGATTTAAGATGCGCAGGATGCGAAGTATTCGCTTGATTTAAGATGCGCAGGATGCGTAGTGTTCGCTCAAAATTAGCATTATGACTAATAGAAGCAGTTTTCTGTTTGCCTTTCTAATCATTTCGCCTCTACATTTCGCCGCGCTTTGTTTGAACAAGCCTCTCAAGTGGCACTCAATTTGCAAAATAGACGCTGTGCTAAGCATAAATTTAAGCATTTATATTAAGCATAATTTTTGTTTACAGTAATTTGGCTAAAATCATGTAATCAAGTAGTCAAAATCAAAATCATGTGTTTGTATTAAGTTTTAGTTGTTGCACGTTTTGAATTGACAAGATTTGAATTCTCCTCATTCACAAGTACAGCCAAAGAAATCACAGCCGGAGGTCGGAGGTCGGTGGTCGGTGGTCGGTTTCAGGAGGTTGGAGGTCGAATAACAGCGTCTGGTGTGCTCGGATCTGGTCCGATTGGCCGAATGAGTGAAGACCGAAGGTTGTCGATCCCGTCCAGCTGAACAAAATTAAAGGAAATCTAAACATTTGAACGTCAAAATTACATTAGAATGCGGCAACATAAGTGTCTCCCCTAAACAAATAAAGAATTTCCCTCGTAATAAATTTTATGCAGACCATCCTCCACCACCACCCGTTACAAATAAGCACGTTTATGTAACAAAAATAGCACATGCTCCTGGAGGAGGGGGCGAGGGGTGGGGGGATTGGGTTTAAAAAATAAACCAATATACTTGAGTGAGGTAAGTCACGTATGACACAATGAACACCTCAATCTAGGAACGTTTAGCTCACGGCTTTATAGCTACATGAAATGCTGATTTAAATGCTGATACATGAAATAAAAAGAAACTGATTCTTATTAACTCACTTTGGGCATCGTTCTTAGAGCAAACTGTTGATTTTCGCATTTTTTCCCCAATCATCGTGCCGAAGACAAGCACTGTAAACAAAGTCAATGTTTGAGGATACATAAATTTGTGCACCCACCCCCCTTTTTTTCAAGCTTTTAATCGGCGTTATGCTAAAGGTCTCAAAGTTTTTTCTTGAAATCTGTTCAACACAAATATTATCAAAACGGCGGCCCCTTTTGAATTATTTCACAAGTAAATTATAGTGTTGAAAATGACAAGGAGATTCATTAAGGTATCTCTAACCCTGTAGATGACTTGGAAATGTTTCCCTCAATCTCCTGAAGTGTCTGCGAACAATGTGGCAGAGACTTCAGTCGGTCCTCATCCCACCAAAGCCAACATAAATGGCGTTTGTCCAGTTGTCACCAAGTTCACCATTTCAACAGCGGAATCCAAATTCAACAAGTCATCTGAAACGAAGCAAAACTATTCAGATAATTGCTGTCAGTGGAAAGGTCTCTAACGCGTGGCGGGATGTGTCCGGAAAAAACAGACTGGCTGTCGCATCCACTGTTGCTCAGTAAACTATAGCGGGCACTCTAAGAATTCAATTAATTTTTTTGAAAATTAGTGCGTATAGTTATTCAATTTGTGGCAATCTATACTAAGTATACTTGTAGTTCGTGTGAATTATTGATTAGCTCAAAAAATCTCCTCAACATGACCAGATCAATTCAGGTCTTTTTATTGTAAGCCAAGCAGTATAAATTTATGAAATATCTTTTTGAAAGGAAATAATACATAAGTTTGGGAAACGTTCTAAGTTCCATAAAAACTCGGAATTTTAATTAACTCAATTATAAATTAACTCCCAGGTGCTCTATCATATGCTGCTGGCTTTGGGTCCCTTTGTAAAAAATCAAAACTAGAGCTCTTGTAGTTGACAGGTTTCGTGGCAATAGGTTTTTTTGGCATCATACAGAACAACCAGCAACAACGAATATAAATATTGTCAAAACAATACTTCATTTTCGCCAAAACATTTAAATTAAAAATAAATCAATGTGTCAATTATCTCTCATAATTTTTTTAATCCAGGTGTACAAATGAGGGATGCTGGCAAAGAAGCTTCCATTGTCACAATCGTCACTCTCAATGTGTAGACTTTTGTTGCGGAAGAAATTGGCAACCCCATACAGACACCTAGGCGTTCTCGTACCACATTGAAAGGTATAGAGTGGGGAACCATCGTCAAAATGGCAAATATTAACACCTGCAATCAAAAACTTACATATTCAATATTTTTAAAAGCTTTAGTTGAAATTATGTAATTGTGAACACATATGAAAACTGTCACTTTGAAAACTTTTTCTTGGGTAACCTCTTTACTTATTGGCCATTTATAGCACCTTTCAAAACAAAGCTTCGAATCAAGGATAACATAAATATTTAGATGAATGTGCTAATGGGTATTTGATATAGAGAACAGCATTTTTTTTGTTTTTCGAAATTCAATTATCACATAAATCGCTGAAAGAAACGATCAAAAATTATTCTAAATATCTTACGGATACAAGAGCCACTTGGACGTTTTTTGTTTATAGCTTTTATTTAGTCTTTTATGATTATTACACAATACAATTGTAAAATTTCGTGGCTGAAGATACATATATCGCCACTGTGAGGACAAAAACATATTGACTGATTGACAAATTTGGTGATCACTTATCGGAGTTTTAAGTGCTATGAAACTTTCAATCATTCCATCCGCAAATAAATGATCAAAGCAAGGACAGCTGGAAGCAGGGACAAGCGTTGAATCTTAGTTATGAGTTTTGAGAGCGAAAGATTTTTTTTTGTCAAACTCCCTTAAGAAGCCACGGTTTCCTTTTTTGTGAGAATATCAATGTTGGAATCACTAAAAACCGAAATTTCAAGTTTAAAATTTTTCAAGAATAAAAGGCTTCCAGTTCTTCAAGAAAACTTTCAGCAGAAGCGTTGTAAACAGGGCTTACGAGAAATGATTTTGTTTCTTATCTGATTTTTTTAAAAAAATTGGTATTCTAAATTTAATGTGGTGTGATTTTCTCGAAGATTTTAGATGTCTGAGCAAACAGTAGCCAAGACTACCGCTTAATTTGTTCTGTACTGTCATCGAAACGAAAGATTCTTAGCTTTATACTTTTAATAAGTTAACTGGAACCTTTTCAGTTAACCATCTATCCGTTATAAAAACAAGGAGGCTCGTTCCCTAATGTCTATCGCGAAATAATCGTATCCAATAAATGCCAATACCTGAACTGTTGCCACCTATGAAAATTGAAATGCAACAAGGACGCTTGGTAATGTGCGCGCGCATAACGTTCCGACCACGCTCATCCACGTTTTGATTTAATTGTCTACCAAACGAGGAAGAGATAGCCAAACTTCACATGGCTTTCAACAAACAACTAATTGGAAAATAACACAGGATCAGAGGGCCAATGAGAATGGCCATTATTGAGAGTACTGAACAAAACAAACATCAGAAAGTCAAAAAAATAACAAAATACTTACGATCATCACTCGATGTCTATACTTAAAAAAAACCTTAATAACAAAATGAAAATGGAATCAGACGAAACTTAACTAAACAATATGACCTGTACTTCATTATAGAAGATAGGAGACCCGTCAATAATGAGACTCGGTAACAGGTCAACACAGAAGTGCAAAAGGAGAAAACTTCAAAACTGCATTTCTATATTTGAAAAAAAAACAATTTCGAACTGATTAAAACAAAATCACATTAATTCGGCTAACTGAAAAATTAGACATCGTATGAAGCAATTGTGAAAAGTCATTATCCATAATATTTGCCAACGCCAATTGGTCTATCCTATTAGTGTGATAATGTGGCAAGGAAACAAAACAGATTTCATGAATTTAGTAAGATAGCAAATATCCAAAAAAAACATTTTGTTAAAAAAAATGCGCAGTACCAAAGCAAAGAATTCATTAGTTGAAAAAAATCGTTAAAGACTGTATCTTCGTTCACTAGAAGGATCAAATGACTTGTCCTTACAGAGACCAAGCGCCAAAATTGACAGAAATAACATAGAGGTGATAAAATTCAATAATCCGCTGACTTTTTTAAGCAAATGTTTGAAAAAATTCAAACATACAATAAGATTTCGACTTAAAATAAAATCAAATTATTTATCGACTGGTCAGGAAGCCAGTTGTGCTGATTATTAGTGTCATCAAAACATAAGACGACAAAAACAACAAATACGGACAGAAGTCAAAATTTCCCAAACAATTTAACGAAACCACACCTTAAAATTAAGAGACATTAAAAACCATTAAAACTTTTAAATTCATAAAAAAATTAGTTATGGTTTTTTAGTGTCTTTGGATTATATTTGGGTCTTCTTTGTAAAGGATGATTTTGAATAGTACTTGCTGGCACACTAACCCTTTGTCAAGCCATCCACACAAACCAAGTCGTCAGGGCACCATAGAAAACTGTATGGACTTGAATCAGAAACATACATAGACTCAAAGAAAACTGCCTCTTGCAAGATGTCGGGTATGACAGGTTTCCGTTTGCTCATAGAACCAACACCGCACATTCCCAAAAGATGCCTTGAAAGGGTGTATGGCAATTTCTCTGTGCAGAGAGGAATAGACTCGACAAATGTGGGTACTGGAAGGATCAGTTGCAATAGAGCGACATCTCCTTTGTAGAAGTTTTCAATTCTTCCGAACCTTAGCATATACACATATTACTTCTCGTTATGAACTAAATGAAATTAACATTAAACCTAATCTGAAAGATATGTTCCCAGCACCAGGATGATGTCCCAGATAAACATCACCTCTGATCAGACCGTCCCAGAACTAAACCATCCTGATAAGACTCATGCCCACTCGCATTCAATTGTGATCAGATGCCCGTGTGCTTCAAATTGTCTCTGATCAGACTCAAATGTGTTCCTGAGGTCGCCCAGGCAATGTAATTTTGATCGCAGAATTTATAGGTAAGCTCCCGACTCACCTCAGTTAGATCAGAGATCATTTTTCTCTGGGACCTCAACCTGGGGAAAACAACAAAATGCCAAAACATTCATCATGAGCATGGCTAGACACTGAATACTTAGCACTGGAAAAAGGACTTTTACCAACATTTATTTGGTAAGGACGGAATCTCAATTTGCTTATTTATATTCCAAGTTACTTCTTAGGCTTCTTACAAGGATCATTTATCATGTCATACAAATCATATGACGTTTCCTAGTACAATCCTTGCATGGAACGAAGGAAGTCATATATGATGCTAGCATAAAACTTGGGAAATGATGTATGACCAAGTATGAGTATAAGGGAAAAAATTGGTTTTGCTCTCATAGAGTTGCAGCGTTGACTGATTTTTTTCAGTGTTATTGACCTAAGGCATAACTATTCGTGCATTTTGGAAATAAGTTTGCATTTTGTATGACCTTTGTATGACTACTAGGAAATCGCACAAATCATATATGACCATGCATGGAAAGTTGTATGATGGGAAACCCCGGCTAACTATACCTTCTTTGAACGTGGCCCGTTGAATGTAAAGATTGCTGTTTCTGGGTGCAATCGTTGCTGCCTGGATGCAGTCTTAAATGCTCAATGAGTCCATTTCCAAATTTGCATTTTTTGTTGAGATTTTTTTTAATTGAGAAGTTGGGCGAGTTGTTCTGCAGAGTCCGAGCATGAAGTATATATCAGTATCGTCGTATTTTTATTAACTGTCCTAGGATATTAACTGTCCTGAGCTATATATAATAAAAAAAATTGTGAAGTTCTTGCATTGAGGAAATGACTTTTTGGAAACGAAAACTTGAAGTAACTTGGATCCTTTCATTTGTGCCCTTCCCCCCCCCCCCACCATTACCTGAACCCCCGTTAAATAACACGCGCTATTATGTAAAAATCATGCGTCTTTTTGGATTTTACTCCCCAGTACCTTATGCACCCCAGTTACAGAACACATACAGTTAAGTAGTAAATTATTCTCTAAAAAATCCATTTGTTTTCCAAAAATCCAGTTGATTCAAAACTAGCCCAATCTAAGCCCTGATCTGACACACGACCCACATTGACTTAACAAAAACTTGATTAAGGGCATGTATAGTTGACAGAAAATTGTTAGAACTAAGCACCGATAAAAAACTCATTCCTGGATTTCATTTTTTGTGTCTGGATTGATTAAGACATATAAGTTAAATGATTTTGATTGATGTCATTGAGAACTGCTGGAACACTGTAGCGAAGCAAAATCTTTAGCCAGAAGGGTCACATAAGCTTGATGAAAACACCCGTGCGCTCGTTATAAAGTGCCAGAAAGCAAACTGCAAAAAGCTCCTATATAGCCAGAAGTTGACTTTCATGAACTTTTGTCACTTTAAAACGTGCAAGTTGCTTGTTTTAACTATAGATTACATGGCTATATTTCAAATCGCTGAGAACTTCTGGTGTTTACAGAGCAAAATGTCAAACTTTGGCTATGAATTTAGCAACTTCTGGCATTTTAAGTTCTTAAACTGAAGACCTATGGCACTTTAAGCCAGCACGTGCTTGTTTTAAGCAAATCGACGCCGCGGCACTTCAGAAGTCCCATTGAAACTCTAGCTTCTTATCTTGCACCGCTGTGCGGTTCTTGAAAACCATTTGAAGTTTTTGATGAATCAAGTAGCCTACACTTCAAAAAAAGCAAACTGCGATTTTAAAAACTTGAATATTCACACGTCAGTGTTTTGATGAGCCCATTAAAACGTCATTGAGTAAAAAAACCGGCACCTCAGCTCTGCTCCAGAATTTTATAAAAGGGAAGCGAGGTTATATGTAAGTGACAAAAATTAATGTTTTTACTCAATCTTATAAACAATAATTCGCAAACTTACTACAGCATTTTGCAGAGAAAAATGAAAGAACTAGAAATTTAAAAAAGAACATCCTTGTAGTTTCCAATTCCGTCAGCATTTTCTGGATGAACCATAGTTTTGCTTTCACGGCAATAGGGGTTGCGATTTTCTATACTTTAACATTGCAGACTGGACAATTTCATGAGAAACACAAAAAATTAATTTTTTGATGCCCCAATTTTTTTTTGTAACGTGCAAAAAAACCAGAACTTTGCTCGGCCATGTATCCAAATTAGGTTTTACTGAAAAAAATATGAAGTTAGGATATACTATTGAGATCAATTAACTGACTTTTTTTATAGTTTTGTGTACTGCATTATTATTAATGCATCAAAAAATGACACCCATTGAATCCATGTTGTCAACAAAATTTTAACCAGCTTCTTAAGTGATCTCTTAAGCGCATTTTGCAGGTGTGAGTTGAAGTTGAAATTTTAATTCTTAATTAGTTGATTGATAAGACTCGAAAGTTCCTGATAATATTGTACTTCGAATGAGCCGAGGACAAAAATGCAACAGGATTTTAGCTTTTAAAAAAATTTTAAGAAGCTGAACGCATTTATTTTTTCTTATATGATGATTCAAATAGTTTCTGGATCGTATAAAATCCATCAAATATTTACGCAACAAAAACAATTTAAATCCACATTTAGCTATGTACGTCTACATGATCTAAAATCTGCTTCTGTTGAAATTAAAATCGTCCTAGAACTGTACAAGAAGATCTTAATTGTGTAATAAAAAACGACGTGTTGTCAGGTTAGAAGGATAGATCTAACAAAACGTAAAATGACGCCAGTTGCGTTAGATCTTTGGACAATCAGTGTTTATCACAATTAATGTACAATCTATTGCCAGTATCGTATCTCTTGTTCATCCTTACCGGTTCTTTTCAAGTACGCAATGAAGTAATTATATCGGCCACACAATAAGGAGCTTCATTTCGTTGGTTTTTCGTGTTTTAGCAGAATTGCCAAAATGCAAAAATCACTGATCAATTTTCCCTTCCTTGGTTGCTAATGTTGACAGCAAATTCAAACGACAATAGCAATGCAAAAATTGGCGATCAATCCTCCAGAATCAAAGGACTAGATTAGAATAGGCTCCGAGATAAAAAAACACTAAAAAAATGCGAAAACCACTTACCTATACACTAAAATTTGAGCGTTTGGGACTCTCTCGCACTCGCTTATTTTTCTGATCTTAAAATATGTGTGCGGAAAACAGCGAAATTCCGATTATATATACTCGCTCAAATGTGCTTTTTTGCAACGAAATGAGCTTGGCTTATCAAAAAAGGGATGGGTGATTACTTTCATATTCTGTTTTTGTATATGGTGGTTGTTAATGTTACAGCATATGTATGTAAAAGCAGCAGGCGCAAAAAGTTTTATTTCAATTGTTTGTTCAGCAAATGTCAAGATCACCTAAAGAGAAGATTGAGTTTTGTTAATTCAGATTCACTAGCGTACTAAAGAGCAATAAACAAATATTTCTTACTAAATAATTAATCTGAAATGAATTAAATAATTCAATAAAGTTTTGGCTTTGTTCTTTGGAACGCATTCATATGAATTTTTATGGTAACCCTTTTTTACATAACAATTTTCTCTCGTTTCAAAACCAAATAAGATGAAAAGAATCAGGTTGGAGTGTGTTTCTTGCAACTTTTGCAAAAGCGTATGGAACCTTCCAAAATTTTAATTCGAGATTTTTCAAAACTCGTTTTCATTTTTTTCATAGCTTTATTCGTTCCTCTAAACGTTACGAATAGTAGCGACAAAATAATTGGAATTTCACTGATTCCATCTGATTAAGAAGATTTTTGTTGGGAGTGACTGGTTTATTTGAAGCAATTTCAGTTGAAAAGCTCAAGAAATTGTCTTATATATAGTCACTTGCAATCATATGAGGAACTTACCCTGGGGCTAAAAATTTCTTCTCGACAAATCGGAACTTGCGATTGCTGGTTACAATCTTGGTAAAATCACCCACGTGAACAACAAGATCTTCAACTGAAACAAAAGAAAATAGTTTGGGAAACATTCTATCGGATCCATGATTCTCTTAATTTGCAGAGTGGCTCCAGAACCGCCTCTGAACCTAAATTTCTATGAGACTTTCACTCGACCAAAGCCCTCTCCGATCTGACTGTTTTCCAGGTCTAGCCTTTTACCAGTATTCACGAGGGCCTTGTCCACACCTCGGAATTCATATATTGCATGCAATTATGGACGCTAAAATGGTACTCCGAAAATTTGTTTGAGAATTCAATAACGGATTCACATGATAAAGAAAAACCAGATGATGAAAAACATGATAAGGAAAAAGCAGCTAATATCCCAATGTGGTTTCATTGCTAAGGCTATAATCAAAAAATATTTAAGCGCAAGTGGGTCCTTACAGAAACAATTTCGTGCGCAAGTGCCCATGATCAGCGACAACACAGTTGGTCTGATCAGAATTAATTTTGATAGCAATAGAATATGGTCAGAGGCATTTTCCGTTCAAAAGATGTTTTTCAGCGATATGCTTCTGTTTAATTGTTTAATTGAAAGTGCATTCAGAAGCCACCATTATTTACTTGGAATAATCAGAGACTACTGGCTGTGATTGAAACTAAGAGGTCCCGCAGCCAACCAGAACCAGTCAACTTCAACTCAGAAAATAGTTAAACAGCTGTTGAGAAAGAATTTCAGCTAATCTGCAAGAATCTTGCAAGATTGCAAAAAGTGTAACGCTTCCGATGTTTTGGTAACCAAGACGTAATCCAATTTAATTAAAAGGTTAGGTAAAAAATTATCTGAAAAATTCAATCTGTAAGAAATTACTATTTTATAGAAATACTGCTGAAAGGCTCACTGATGTTAACCGTTAACCTAATCGGATGAAATGCGGGATATGCGATCTGATTATAACCCAAGAAGCACGATCTGATTATAACCCAGGTCCCAGACGGAAGCAAGTATGTCCAGATCCAAGATGAACGCACGAGGGGGCGTCGTGCGTTCAAAATTACTTAGTCTGAAAACATCAAAAAACGCACGAAAGTCTGAACATGAACGCACGAAAATCTGGTCGACGCCGGAAAGTCTGGATATGAACGCACGAAAGTTTAAACAGTTTAATACGTTCAAACAGTTCGCACGAGTGCAATACGGTCTAATCGGAGACCAATTGAGAAGAGGATTTGGAGAACAAAAACGAGAGTCTGATGAAAAATGAAATCAAACACACTTTCGAATGACCATAGAACGAATGGAGTCCGATAACAAATTCTTCAAAGCAATCATTCGAGAGCAGCAAAAAATTTCTGAACGTTTATTCCGATCAGAGGTCAAATCGGTTCCAACATGGTATGACTAGGGATGATTTTAGCCTGGAACCCCAGCGCGGGTAACAAGAGTTCATCTTTTCAAAATGGAACCAAATGATTTTTTTTTTGAAATCCTTGCGTGACAACTCAGAAAAAAAGGTACGACTTTCTGATTGCCATGTGGTAAAGCATCTCAACTTATGTGTTAGATTCCTGTTTAACAAAATGAGGTCTATTATCAATACATTCGTTTTTGAAAATGCACTTGTATTGATAATAGAACTCATTTGTATTATCAGATATCAAAATGCACTTGTATTATCAATAAAAGTGCATTTTTAAAAAAATAAGTTTGTGAATATGCACTTGTATTGATTATAGAACTCATTTTGTTAAACAGGAATCTACCCCAAAAGTTGATGAGCTTTACCACAAAGCAATCAGGAGCCGTACCTTAATTTCTGAGTTGTCACTCAAGGATTTCAAAATTTCTCTCTGCAAAATTCTCACATCTGGCAAAATTTCTCACAATAATTTTGAACAAAAAAAAGAAAAATCAGAAACAGAACAGAAACCGAGACGCCAAAAATGGCTAACATTTCAGTTTACAATTTTTCAGGTATAAAATTTTTCAGGAATACAACAGCCAGGTGAAATTTTTGTTGTTTGTTAATACTTTAATGATGGGATTCAACATTCGATATTTGTGCCCGATCAAAATCCCTATGAAATTGGAATTGCAATTTCCGATTCATTTCCCAGGGATAAGTATAACGTTGCGTAACCTAAGTGAACATTACGTAACGTTACCGTAGTAAAATCAGCTTAAAACTGCATAAAATAGAATTCATATCGCGTCATTATCAGAGCACCATATGGAAACATTTCTGAAAAGGACCATCTTTATATAAATTATCATAACACAGGAAGACTTAAGGCTCATTACTGTTAATCATTATACTGATGGGAGCGACAATTTCGGGTTCTAATGGGTTCTAATAACAAAAGATATCGAGTGCATGATAGCGTGATTGGAGACAATTCTGAGCGCAGCCTAGTGTGAACAAAGACCAATTTGATCACAAGACAGTAGGATTAGAAACAATTTCGGGCGCATTGCTGTCTTATTGATTAGGCAACAAATCTCAGACCATGTTGATCATTATCATATAGTTATTTGCACAGGTAAAACATCGGAAATTACTTTAAAAACAGCTTTTATTGACATCAATTCCTCAACTCAAATTTGCACTAAATGTTCCGACCCCTCTTGAGGGGGAGGGGGGAATATATACTCAATGGGTTTTATTTTGGTATCATTAAAAAGCTCGTCCATAGTAGAATATTCAAATAAACACATTTTCTTAAATTTTGTTTTCTAGAGCGAGTTATCGATGTTTAAATTTTTGTGAATATTAGACCGATTTGCTTTATTTTATTCACATTTTCCGGAATTTTCGCCTAAATTTCGTCAATGTTGCTAAAATTTATTAAAATTGTCAAGAATAGTGATGCTGATTTTGTTTTTAAAAACAAAAAAGTGTGGTTGACCACTTTTATTTTATTTTTTGGTAAAAATTTTGGCTAAATTTTTCAAAATTTGGAATTTTTCATCAAAATTAGCACGAAATAAGCATCTTTAGTCCTCTTTCATTAAATTTGACGGAAGTCCACAACCAAAAACCACTCAAATAACCTTTGTAAACTCAAATAGAGGCTATTCCTACTTCAACTTCCATTGATAGTGCTCTGTAGCTAATATTTTGCCGTTTTTTGCTAACTTTTCTCGTTTATTAGAAAAAACACAGCATTTATTCTTGAGTTTGTAACTAACAAATTATCTATATCTGTAACATTCAAAAAACCTATGTGTTCCTAATGGACGAACAGCCTTAGCAGGGCTTGTTTTGG
The DNA here is from genome assembly GCF_964194025.1 of Convolutriloba macropyga. Lineage (NCBI taxonomy): Eukaryota > Metazoa > Xenacoelomorpha > Acoela > Convolutidae > Convolutriloba > Convolutriloba macropyga. The sequence goes on from NC_134474.1 coordinate 40,302,928, forward strand.
ACCAATCTTAGACTGTTATAATTACTGTTAATCAGTCGGTCTTTTTTTAAAAAAATAGATCATTTAAATATTATTTAAAGTACAGAACAGTTCAAATCAAAGCCCACAAGTGTTAGGTCCAATTGGCTTCCTAAGCTGCAAATTAATGTATCTAGTTTTTTACTTGAAAGCTTAAGGTCGTTTTGAGTTTCAAAAAAATTCGATTTAAAAAAATAATAGCTTATTGAACTTTGCCTTCACATTTTTCTTTATTTAGTCAACTTGTAGCTTAAAATCTACAAAGAAAGGATGCTTCTTATTTGTAGCGAAACAAAATTGAATCTTTATTGAGGTTTTACGCCATAGTTTTTGTTTTTCTGACTTTATTACTACTAGATTTCACAATTTTTTTTTATTTTTTAGGCATTTGCTCATTTTCACGTTTTCTCGCTTTGTTAGATCGTCACATTATTGACAGTTCATAAATCATATTGCTAGCGTTTAGAAAAAGAACGAATCAAAACCTTACAGATATAGATTATGGTTTTAACGGCTCCGAAACCATTTTCTTGAAGAATTTAATTGAATTTTTTTTAATTTAACTGTCGTTCTTACTGCGTCTTCTTGATCGTATGAAATTTCCTGTATAAAGACAAGTTGCATTTGCATTTCATGAAAAAAAAGATGAGCTGATTTTCTGATATTAGTAGATGGCTATGTTTTCATGACTTTGAAAACAATTGTTTTCAAAAAATAGACACTTTTTAACTTCACATTTTTTTTCTTTGTATTTTCTGTTTGTTACCTAGTCTCGTTCTTTACAGGTCATATGTGACATTATGGGCGTCCTGAGAAATTGTCAAAGGGATTGGTGTGACAAAATCTAATGTTTTTAAAGAATGCGCGATGACCTTACTGGCTTCGACAAAGATTTTTCACAAAAAAAGTAATTGAGTTTTTGATTTTTGTCATATTTGACGCTCTTCTTGTAGACGTTACACATATTCTGGAAAACTGCCGGTCTCACGGGCTTCTTTTGAACGAACAAATGGACCTATTTCATTTATTCATTTTGTAGTTAATGGATTTCATTACTTTGGAAATATTTTCTCTTGTGCTCTTTGTGCTCTTTGTTCTTTTTCTGTTCTTGTCACCTAGTCTCATAAATGAAAGGTTTCATACTACATAATCGGTATTCAAAAAAGGCTGAATCCAACAAATTTTGAGGTGCAAAATATGGCTTTACGGCTTCGGTAGTGTTTTATGACAGGTTTTAATTGAATTTTTGTTTGTTGTCTGATTGTTGTTCTTTTTGTAACCGCATAAAAAATTGAGTAACCACAGGTCCTAATGCTTTTGTATAGAAACATAAATAATCTTAAGACTGTTGGATTTTTCAGCTGATTTCTATTGGTTTTCATTACTTCGAAATTAATTGTTTTTAAAAAATATAAGCGAATTTTTTGAACTTTACACTTTAAATTCTTTTTTGTCTAATTGTTACCAAGCCTTATTATGGACTCGTCCCATATCTTATCTAGTAAAGTAAAGGTTTTTTTGTTTAGTTTCAGTTTCATCTGACGCTATTTTGATTTTGTTATTATTTTTATTTTTTAAATGGGCACTAAGTTTTGGAAGTAAAAAATGTTTCTTGTCACACAATTTTTTTTGCGAAATTCTTTAGGGTTTTCTATCTGTTCCTCATATTGGGGTTTTCTATCCGTTCCTTATTTTGTAGACAATTGTGCCAAAATTGTGGATGAGTGGGGTCGGAACCTTATGTGCGATTTCACATTACCGAGACGTCTTGTTCTCATATAGCTCGCAGCTCCTTGTCATAATATAATGGTCATAGTCAAAATAGCTCGCAACGCATTGTCAACTCCTCGTAATATGCATTCCATACGACAAGCAAAATATATATATATATGTGTGTGTGTGTGTGTGTGTGTGTGTGTGTGTTTGTGTGTATGTGTTTATATATATATATATATATATATATATATATATATATATATATATAAAGTAGGGGACATTCTGCTTGATAAAAATTAGATTGAAGTTTATCTCTACATGGTTCCCCTTCACCTCCATTTTTTGCAGTTGCGTTTAAAAACTTCTTCTGGAAAAATTGTGAATCCGTTGTCAAAAAAAGAACATCATATACAAGTATTTCTTCCAAATGGTCTAAATGACAGGTAAAAATTAAATTAAATTTATTTTATTGGAAAAGAGTAAAGACAGATTGGGTGTCAAATCAATTATTTTCATCAGCATTTTTGTTTAAGGCTGATAAAAAAAAGCAAAACTCGAATTTATCCCTCTTAGTGAAATCTGAATTGTTTTTGCCAGAAATTTGTCATGATATCAAAGGCCATAATTTCCGTTTATGTAAAGAAGATACTTCTAGTTTAATTTGACATAAAATAAGTACATTAAACTTTCAAATCTGACGCTAACCTCCTTCTGGTACGTTCATAAAAGGCAATCGGTGACATTTTTCTAAACACATTTCAATTATGGACATGCAAAACTCATCACTTATTTCAAAATAGAGCTTGAAAATATGAATCCAAAATTTTATTGATCTGTTCCTACCCTCTTAAGCAGTGAAAACTGTGAAATTCCAATTATTTTTTGTTAAATTTTCTGTTCTCAGTCTAGGCCCAATATGATATCACCGGTTAATAATTTGTCGTTTTCCAGTAGTTAGCAGTTTACTCATTTTAGTTTTGGACAGAAATTGACTCTGCTTTTAAAAAAAGTTGTTCAATGTTTATCTTTAATATGTGCCTTCATAAAAGACTTGATTGAAAGGTTGATAGGTTTTTTATAGCTCAGCTGAGTAATGGTTTAATAAAAAAACGGTCAATATAACAGATTGGCCCAATTAGGCAGTTGAACAATACCATTCAAGCGTTCAGAAAATGCGACAAAACGGACATAAAGATACCTTGTTTTTGAACCATATACATCGATTTCATCGGTTTCAAGAAGTGTCAGCTATCACCTTTATGTGTTAGTTTCGTAGATCTCTTGTCGGAGGTGTCAATTGCTATCGCTTTTGGAATCCAGGACCCTAGTATCAAATAATACCAGTACTGATTCATGATCTATCAGGCTATATCAGTTCTCTTTCATAATATTTTAAAAGAGTTTTGCTCGAAGACTCCGCAGAATAATCTCAGAAAATTTTTTTTTCAAGAATTTGTCATGCACAGTCGCTTTTGATTACTTTCTCTGTTCACACAAAAATCATAATACATTTTAAAATTTTCGAAAGAAAATTAGAATTTTTGGGATGCTGCACGAACATGACAAGGAATTCCGCGGGAAATTTGCAAAAAAAAACAAAAAATCGAGGGTTTTTGCAAGTCAAACGCCAGCAATAAACAATCAAAATCAGAGCAAAACAGTTTAAGACCAATTAAACTACTATTTAAGCAAAAAATCCGTTTTTACAGATTGCTATGAACTAATTTTTTGTCAGGTATCGAAATGTCGTCACCTCCAGATATGTTAGCTTATGTTTTGTATGTACAAATGTAAGGGATAACTGAATTGTATTTGTCGTACGCGGATGAAATTGCGTACTTGATCTTGAGTCGCAAGTTGTGTTTATGTTCTATGTCCTACTTGCGCGGCGAGTGCGCTTTACACAATTTCCAAATGAATTCGCTTAGCGAATCGCGTAAGGACTAATGTTTACTTTACTCGAATTGTAAAGACAGTTAATGAAGAATAAATTAAATTGGGCAACTGTACGTGAGAAGCAAAATCAAGAGAATGAAAGAATAGCTCAACTGTTATTCCAGAAGTCAAATAAAATGTGAACAATATTTTCCCGTTGTGGGAAAATGGTAGCAACAGACAAGCATGTGAAGTAATAATGATTTATGCACATGCCCCTCAGGAATAGGTACACTGATTAAATTAAGTACATCGTATGATAAGTTTACTGCACTAAATTATGATGTACGACATTTCTCCCGCTTTCAAAATTAAAATTGCATGAAATAAAATTTTAATAACAATATGAATAATAATAATAATACTTATTCACCGGTTAAATAGTATCAACAATATATTTACTGGTTATCATAGCTAGTCATAATTAATAATATATCAGTTTTCACATGTCTTCTTCATCAATAATCAGTTCATTAGAAGTGCTATGATCAGCTGGCCGTATGCGGGGGACCGTCGGAGACACCTGTCCTATGATAGGCGAGGGAAAGTTGTTATGAATTGGTTCAACTCGAGTAGCAGTGTCCACAATTGTTTGGATCACTGAGGGTTGAATCGATTCTATGTCGCCCACTCGACGCTTCCTACGGGGTGGAGCAAAGTTCGGGGGACACGAATTAGTAGAATCGCCTGATGAGTCGTCTTTGTCATATCCATAATTTTTGGGGCTTTTTCTAGTTCGTTTGATTGATCGTGTCAGAGTATTGGGGAAAGATGTTGTTGGAGCTGGATGAGATGATTCAATTGTTTCTTGCTGTATGTTTGTAGGCGGGGGTGCAATAAGCACTTCTTCCGTTATAATTGGCTGATCTGGAGCAGCCTCTGGAATGACGGGTAGTACTTGCGGAGCCAAATTGTCCGGAACTTTTGGCATGCGTACTCGCATTGCGCGAGCAATGTTAGATTTGTTCGAGGATACGCCACTACTAGTTTCTCTTTTTCGATGTTTCATCTTCCTATCTCCTTTCTGGATGCGGGTACATTCTTTGATATGGCTGAGTATTTTAGCTTCCGTTGTCTTTTCATGTGTACGGGGTCCTCTGCAGTTGATGTAATCCGTCAATTTGGTTTTCCGTTCTTCACGAGTGCCAAATTTTGCAATATCGCTATTGCGTACGGTCACCTCCACCTTACCCGGCTCGCGAATGACCGAAGTGTATTGGTCGGTCTTTTGGACGACCGATCCTGGGGCCAGCACCTCATACAAGCCGTCCAGGTTCTTCTTGGATCTCTTGTGGAGGTGCATCTTTCGGGCAATGTTGAGTTGGACCGCGTGTTTTTTCAATGGGAGTGGACGGTGTGCATGCGAGGTACGAAGGAAGCGTGATTCATTGTCCGTTGCTTGCCTTTCGCGATTAGTAGCATCCTTCGTCGCCTTGCACATATTACGCTCAACTTCGTCATCACTCCGGACGTTTCCCCAATGTTCTTCCGGCAGCGATTCGTTGGGGGTTACAGTTTCTTCATCTAAATAATGATTCAAAATTTTTTCATAACTGAGGTCAGATGATTTAGGTTGAGTACTTATATTACTAAGTGGTGTATTGGCCGTACGCCCGAAGTGAGATTCGAATGGCGAAAGCTTAGTTGTTTTATGTTTGCATATGCGAAGCTGGTATATAATTGATTTTAATGCTGCTTTAATGGTGAACGTATTTAGTTCTTTGTGTGCGTCTTTAATACATGCCAAGCGTTGTTTAATTGTACCAATTAATCGTTCAACTAAACCTATTGCACGATGATCATTTGCCGGAGCTGGTATTAATGTGATATTGTTTTTTGTACAAAAATTTTTTACTTGGTTACCTATAAGACAACGGGCTTGATCTATTCTTAAGGCACGAGGAACTCCATGAATTTGTATATAATTGTCTAAAAATTTTATGACATTCGAGGCATTTGCATTATCAACTAATTCTGCAGAAGGATATTTTGAAAATCTATCAATGCATGTTAAAATATATATTTCATGTTCTTTTTCGTTATGAATGGGCCCTGCAAAGTTTATTTGTATTTCTTGGTTGGGAACTATACATGGTGTATGTGCTTTAAATTGTTTTGCGGGAATAACAGATTTCAAATTTTTACCGATAGCAGTGCAAGATTTGCACTCTATTGCTTTGACAAGCAAATCGCGATTCATGTATGGACACCAGCAGTGCTGGGCCATACATATCATCCCCCAGCTACCCGGGTGACTTGCATGGAGATTGTCAATGAGGGCCTCTTTGAGTGCATTGGGGATTGCCACCTTTTCGTCCATGCAGACACACCCGCCTGTCACGTGAAGGTCCCGCCAATAACTGTGAAGGTATGGATTGAGGGCCTTCAGTCTTTCTTCATCCCCCCGAATTATGCAGTCTCGCACTTCTTTTAAGACTGCATCCTTACTTGTCAGTGACGCAATGAGGCCTTTGCTAAAAACTTTTCCCACCACTCGTTCGAGCGACATTACTTGGGGGCTATCCGTTAGTGGGGTACTTAGGTTGGAGTGCGAGGAGGATCTGCGTGGCGTACTCGTTGTTGCATTGTCAGTGAATGACACGCGAGGCGAAGCTCTGGTGGATTGAGTGGAGAGAGTTTTTCCCTTGAGAGAAGATGCTTGTTGACTCATTGTTGATGAGATTTTTGTTTTTTCAATTAAATTGATTGACGAGAAGGAAGGCAACTGAATTTCAGATTGAGTTTGGGCAAAAAGCACTTGATTTTTGTTTACTAATTGGGCACGTGAGTTATTTAAAGTATTTGAGTGTGGCTTACTAAAAAAGGTAGGAATTTGAGGCTGATTTTTGATTGACAAGTGAGAATGACTTAAAGAAGTAAATTTGGACGTATTTTGGTGAGCGAGTGACGCTTTTCTTGTATTTACTAGTCTTTGAGACTCAATTTGTACGGGAGTAGTTGTAAATGGTAGACTATGTGACGCATATTTAGAATGATTTGGGTATTTAGTAACTTGCGTTGCAAAAGAGTCATCTAAGTAATGCATTTTAGTCTTTTGAGTAACTAGTAAAGGATTATGCCAGGCGGGTGTTAATTTGTTAAAAGACTTGCGTACTCGCGATGCGAGATTAGGGGTGGTATTAATTAAATTGGAAGTGTTAACTTTTGGAGGATAATATGTGTTAGCGAGTACGAAATTGTTTTGACTGGAATGTACTCGCTGATCATGTACACTAGTACAATTAATACCATTGGTGGAGTGGATAAATATATGTCGTATTTGATCCGCGAGTGAATTATATTTATGAGCTAAATGTACGTCTGGAGCGTGTGTGCTATACAGATGATTAATTTGAAAGGGATAATATTAGAATTGTGTTTTTGCGACGCGAGATTTGAACTATTATTTGTTAAGCAAACATGCTGAGCGGGATTTATGTTTAAATTGGAAGTGTGTTTGGAAGAGAATTTCGGACTATTAATTCGCGGAGCGAAATTTGAATTTACGTTTGTTAAGCGTACCCGCTGAGCGGGTTTTTTACCTGGAGTAGAAGATTGATTTGAATAGTATTTTGAACTATTATTTCGCGAAGCGAGTAAATCAGAAATTTCAGATTGAGGATTTTGAGTTTCATAATCTATGGTTAAAACTTGTTCTGTAATGGTGGTGGAATTTTTATGTTCTCCATCAGTATCAATATATAATTTATGAAGTGAATTAGCTGTGAGATTGTGTTTTTGTTGAAGTAATTGGGCATCAGTGTGTATACTCGATAATGTTGCAACTAAAAATTCTTCGTCTTATTTGGAAACACTTTTTGCTGGTTGATATGGGTTACGGGATATGTAATCAACTAGGCCCATTTTTGCGCCGGGTAAATGCTCTATTGAGAATTGATAAGGCAAGAGACGGTCAACCCACCGTGCTAACCTACTATTGTAAATTTATTTGATCGATGTTCTTTTAAAATGGAAAGTAATGCGCGGTGGTCAGTTATAACAGTGAATTCTTTGCCAAACAAATAGTTTTTAAAATATTCTATCGACCACACTACCCCAAGAAGTTCTAATTCGTTAATACTATAACGTTCTTCACTGCTGTTTAAAAATCGGGATGCAAAAGATATCGGTTTCCAGCCATCAACTGTTAGTTGTTCTGGTGCTGCTCCCAAACCAGAACGTGAAGCATCACATTTGATTCGCGTTTCAAATTGAGGGTTATAATGCATGTTTTCGGTGTGATTTGCTATGCGAGTTTTAATTGCATTAAAATGTACTGTGTGAGTGTCAGTCCAAATATATTTAGTGGATTTACGAAGTAGAGGTCTTAAAGGATGGCAGAGTTGAGCTAAATTGGGAATAAATTTGCTAATATAGTGGACTGATCCGAGAAACGAGCGTAATTTTTTGAGTGTATTAGGAGGTTGTAATGACAAAATGGATGATGTTTTGGATTCGAGTGGCGAGGTTCCAGATTGAGTTATATTATATCCTAACCATGAAATTTGTTGTTTTGCAAAGTGGCATTTCGGAAGGTTGATACGAAGGTTGTCTGCATCTAATTTTCTAAGACAATCCAGTACAAGTTGAAAGTGATCATCTTCTGAACCTTTACTAACAATTAAAATGTCATCTAAGAAACAAAATGTATTTTTAAGTCCAATCATAGTGTAGTCCATTGCCTTCTGAAACTCGGCAGGCATGTCAGTAAGACCGTAGAATCCTGTTTTGAATCGGTATGTGCCTGTCATGTCACCACTGATAATATTAAAATTACAATGATTAGCAGTTTCAGGGTGTAAATTTAATTGGCTGTAAGCATATTTAAGATCAATAGTAGAGAAGTATATTTGCTCCGCGGGTTCTGTTTTGTAGTTTGTAATTATTTGTGATATCGAATCCATGAGTGTTTCAATATTTGGCATTTGATATTTGTTCTTATGTATTGCCTTGTTAAGAGTTTTAGAATCTAGTGCTAATTTTATCGTTTGATCTCGTTTGACTGTGATTACAATAGGTGAAATAAAATATTGGTCAGAACAGTTATTCAATTTTTCTATATGTCCCTCTGCAAGAAGTTTTTTAATTTCAGTATTTACTCGTTCTTGCAAATTGATGGGTACTCTTCTACCCTTTTGATGTTTTTGCTGGAAATGACGATGAAATTTAGATTTGACAATGTGTATTTTTGAGCGACCAATACGTGTAATAAGTTGAGGGAATTGTTGTGCGATGCGTGTTTTGAATAGGCATTGTGATGTTATAGTGTTGACCATACTACCTTCCGGATTTGGGGTTTGATTTACTGAAATTCCAAGAGCGTCAAATAGATCTCTTCCCACTAGTGGTTTTAGTCCATCACGAACTACTACAAATTCAGCTTCTTCAAGTCGCCATCTATTGCTCGCAATTGGTGCCTGTATCATACCTATCACGTTTATGGGTTCATTGGAAAATGTTTTGAGTTCCTGGGGAGGCGCTATCATCAACCATCGAGCAAGGGGAGAATTTTCCACAATTTCCGAAGCAAGGGACTCAGGCAAAATACTGCACACACTGCCGGAGTCAATGAGAAGTCCAACATGGTTGTTACCAATTTGTAGGATCGTGTTCTTTGGTTCAATTTGAATTGCGGTACTTGCGATGCTGGCGACCATATTGTCATCTGAGCTGTCGTAATCCGATTCGCATTGCGGGTTATAGTTCATATTCTGTATGGCATTTACCGTTTGATCAATTGTAGTTTCTTCAACAGAGTTAACAATAGAGCGATTAGGTTTGTTTGATGATGATTTTGGTTTTCTGCACACTCGCGAAAAATGATTTTGAAGGCCACAATTGTTGCAAGTCTTGCCTCTCGCAATGCATTTGACTCTATGATTAGCTGACCAAGTTAGGCCACAGTTCCTGCATAGTTGGTTTGGTGATCGGGGAAAGCTGGATGTATTTGGTCTCTGATTTGGTGGTCGAAACGATCGTTGAGGAATTATTGCATTAACTTGCGGAGCAGATTGCGAGTTTGTAATTTGTAGCTGGTTTCTTTGGCCTAATTCCATATTTATGGCCAAACGTAATGCTTGGGCTGGTTCTAAGGTTTCTCGCAGCAATTCCCGTTGAATTTCTGGATCTAACATATTTGCAATAAATAAGTCTCTAATGAGGGTGTCTTCCTGACTTCCGAGCTCACAATTTTCAGAAAGTTCTTTCAATTTTCCGAAGAAATGTTCGATAGACTCTCCTCTTGTCTGTTTCGTGGTGAGAAGGACATATCTGTCGAATGTAATGTTGCGCTGACGAATAAATGCTGTTTCCATGATTGTCCAAAGTTCTGCTGTTGAGAGACTGTCCATCTTGAGGTGTGGGTTTTGACTACAGACAATTCGGCGTCCTTCAGTGCCCAAACTGAGATATATCATTGACACAGTCTTTCGATCGGCTTGCGCCCATGGCTTGTCTCCGCACATTATTCCTATCTCCAGTTGTCTCTGGCACCGGTTTTCCCAATTCATTTTCGATTGAGCGTTTCTCGCCAATCTTTCCCGCTCCGATTGTGCCGATGATCCCGTTATCGTAACCTCATAGATCGGTTCAAGTGTTAATTGTACTGTTTCAGGTTTTGGTTCCAACAAAGTGTCTATTGTGATATTTTCCTTTGCAAGAAGCGCTAACTTGGCCTGCATCTGCCACTTTTCCCATTTCAGAGGCGGATCTACACTAGGTTTATCCCAAAATGGCTCAATGCCAAGTCGAGTTCGTTTTTGAGCTGCTGGCTGCGCCATGTCGTACGCGGATGAAATTGCGTACTTGATCTTGAGTCGCAAGTTGTGTTTATGTTCTATGTCCTACTTGCGCGGCGAGTGCGCTTTACACAATTTCCAAATGAATTCGCTTAGCGAATCGCGTAAGGACTAATGTTTACTTTACTCGAATTGTAAAGACAGTTAATGAAGAATAAATTAAATTGGGCAACTGTACGTGAGAAGCAAATTCAAGAGAATGAAAGAATAGCTCAACTGTTATTCCAGAAGTCAAATAAAATGTGAACAATATTTTCCCGTTGTGGGAAAATGGTAGCAACAGACAAGCATGTGAAGTAATAATGATTTATGCACATGCCCCTCAGGAATAGGTACACTGATTAAATTAAGTACATCGTATGATAAGTTTACTGCACTAAATTATGATGTACGACAGTATTCAATGCCAACGATTTATCGACTCATAATACCAATGGGTTGATAAAACTAAACGGGGGTCTAAAAATGTGAAATAGGTGAAACTTTTTTTATGCCCTATACTCCCGTTCAAGCTCTTGGATGTGGAGGGGGGGTTACTATAATAATTGGGATCCATTCGGTTTCCACTCAGTGTTTTTTTTACTCCACTCAGTTACACATTATATGTTCCTATATAGCACGTTACTATGTTAACAAATAGCACGTGCGCCTAGGTGAGTAAAAGATATAAGCCCAATAAGCTGGGGGGACTGAATAGATACCATAAACGAACCCTAGTATCCTAGTAAACCAGTACTTATTCTGGGGGAGGACTCCTGGACTAACTCATAACTTTCTTATTTTTACAACTATTACTTTCAGATATTCAAAACTCCCGGATTGATTCATAACTGTTTTAATCTAATTTATTTTTCTAATTTAGTTTTTAAAATGAGAAGCTCAGGATTCTGTTTTTTGCTGTTTCTTCATGCACTTCTTTTTCCTGGATTTTGCTCTGTGCAGTGTATGGACAGTATGAATTTACTCTATGATCAAAGGCAATACTTGACTTCAAGTCTGTTCATAATAATTTCAGAGATCCAATTTTTTGTTTTCTGAAAAAAAACACTTTTCATTGCAAAAAGTGGCATGATCAAAATTTTTTCAATACAAAGAAAATATTCAGCACCGATTTACTCCGCAAAAATTTTTTACCATTGTAGTACAACAACTGTATTTGTCATTAAAGAATGGAATGAAATGGTGAGAAATGTTTTTCTGTCGTTTTGCAACTGTTTCATTTGAATTGGTATACGCAAGTTTGCTTCTGGAAAATGAATGGAATGATTTTTTTTAATTCTCACCAGGAAATTAGAGAAGAACATGTGTACAATTTTTCAAGCAAGAATTTCAGGAATTGCATGCAAAAGTTAGATTCCTACGGGAAAATTCAGGAATTACAAGCCCTGACAAGTTTCCGGGCATGCTAGAATATCCTGAATGCTAGTGAGAAGAGTGGGAATCGTTGCACCGGGATGTTACTATGATCGGCCGGGAGGCGACAAAAACTATTGTTCTTACACTTCACATCGACGTAACTTCAAGAGCTTATATCGTTTGTGGCCAAAAATCAACCAGAACGGACAATCTTGTTTTGGAAATGGACAAAAATCTGAACAATATACTCGCATTAGCATGTGAAAGTTTTGCAAAGACCGGCCAACGGATGAAAATCTTGTGAAAACAAGACTACGACATAAACCGCAAGCTTTCAAGAATTTTACAAGATAAATGCCGGTTTGGGAAAAAAACCTCACGGAAAGAACTGAGTTTTTCATTGATGATTTGTTTTTTAGAGCCGACATCTGGAATATAACATGGTTCGAACATGAATGAGGGAAATAATAGACGCTTTGTTGTCTTTTGCGTCTCAGATAGTGAAAATGATCTAATCATTATGAATAATCGTGAATATTCATCATAATCCCATTTTTGTAATCCCATAGCCAGAGATTACTCAATTATAGTAGTAATAGATCGATAAAATTGAGGACATCTTACCAGGGTAATCTTTGACACAATGTGCTGCCGTGATAACCCACCACTTGTCAATAACTGCACCACCACATGCTAACAAAGTGGTTTTATCACTCATAATAATCGCGAAGAATTTTATATTCCCGGAAGCATTGTATCCATTAATGATTGAAAAAATTGGCAAAGTTTTGAGAGAAGTGTTTTCATGTTCTGATGAATTACTCACAACCGAGTGGACAGATTGATGGTGTGTAATAACAACTATGGCCGCTAAAGCAAGCTGCGATAATTTAGAATTCATCATATCTTGGTGTGTTTTATAGCAACAGATGCAATGTTTTCGCAAAATACATATAAACAATTATATATTTTTGATTTGAGTTGTGAAGATCTTGAGAAAGTTGATCTGAACGTGTTGCATCTGCAACTGAACTAGTAAGAAATCTTGTTAGATGCCAGCACTGTTTAGGTAAAACTATGTATATTGGATATCCTTGTAATAAGAATAATAATAACAATAGAACTGATCAAGTTTATGAAGAAACTTAATCTCTGTTCTTATTACGACAATAAAGAAGAGTTTGTTTGGTTCCTTCAATTGACCTCGAAGAGCTGCTCAATGGCTTCGAAACAAATTGCCTTCATAGGCGATGTGAAGGCCTTCATAGGCGATGTGAAGGCATTTTTTTCGTCTCGCTATATTCTCTCAAACATCTGTCCTTAACAACCACTTATAAAATTAGGCCGACAGATTTGTTGTGGAAATAAGAAATAAACAGTTCCCTACGCCCCCAAGTTTTCCCGCCTTTTGCTATTTCGCGTCAAACTGCATACACAATGGATTCTTTCTGCAAATTTTTCAAAGCCCAACGGTATAGAGAATTTTGTTTCTCAGTTAAAGATATTTCAATAACAAATGTTTTGTTTCGCCCGTGCCCCTTTTTGCCAATTCGAAATTCCGCCCCCCTCCAAATTTCCAGCAGACAAGAAAGTTTCAAAAATTTAACGAATTAACAATACAATTGCATGAAATTTTTGTATAAATTTGGTGACGAAGCATTGAAAAACCATATAGTTTCTCATCAAAAACGCTAGAACGCTAAAAGAGGGAAGTTAGCGGCCCAATGATCTCTGGATTGAAATAGAGTAAACAGGCAGACAATATCTAAAAGAACTTCCCAATCAGCAAGAACTTTGCAAAATTCTCTATAAATACATGAAACTCATTGCTAATTAGTTTAATTTTTTTTAATAATTGTGCCCTAAAAACAAACTATTTCAGGTCAAAGTCTATGTTAGAGTATACACTCTAGTAATTAAGTTCTGATCATAAGGTGGAGCTTGAAGTGATAGCTCAGTATAAGAGAGCATACTAAGACTCTCGCAGTGTGGACCAGTTGGCTCTGTGGAGAGCAGAGGATTGCAATCAATTAGGAGATTGTGGGCTTGCAACCCATAAAGGTCCCAAAATTTACTCCCACTATAAAGGTGGTGTTGATAGGGAATCAACATGCCGAGCTAGTAGTTGCTCTAATAGTCTGAATAACAACTAACCCACCGGTTAGTATGAAAAGGTTGGACACAATAAAGATAAAAAAGCAATAATTACGAAAACAGATTGAAAGTCCTACAATCAATGGCGAAAATTGGTAATAAGTAAAAAAAAATTTTAATATTGTCAAAACCAGAATTGTGGTGCTGAACTCTTAAAAAACTTCAAAATTCAATACATTTGTTTGTGCTCAGCTTGTAAATAATAAAAAATACCGCGGACGATATAAAAGAGGTTCTTACTCAAGCCTCTATTAACAGCAGAAAATTTGAATGAAGGCAATTGATCAAGGGACTATAGCAGGATACAACAAAAAAAATTTCCCCCTTAAATATTTTAAAGGTTTAATTTCTTTTCAAGTTGAGGTTAGACATCTTGAGCACGCTTAGCACCTGAAAACTTTGTAATCTTAAATATTTCATGGTATGAAACATAAGGACCCATGCTTCACCCCTATTTTATCCCCTCTATTTTTCGTTCCGCCAATAAATGATGTTTATCTCTTCTAATAATTAATTCGCCCAATATTTGATTGGCATTTTTTCTAAACTCCTATATTTTTGGAAACCAAATTGAAGCTCCACAAATTTCTCAGCGTACAAATTTAGGTACGTCCCTTAAAAAATCCAATTTTTGTTACTTTTCCAAACAAATTCTTACAAATAGAAACGTTTTTACATATTCCTTAAAAGTGACATTTCTCTGGTTGTGGAAGCTTAAAACTTTTTAATGGCCATAGAAATAAAAACCAACAACAAATGACAAGTTAAACATTTTCCGAACCCTTGAAGATAACCATTGATTAATTCGCCACAAATAAGTTTACTTTAGCAAGCATTACCAATAACTATACCTGAATACATACATGCTAACAAAGTGGTTTTATCACTCATAATAATCGCGAAGAATTTTATATTCTCGGAAGCATTGTATCCATTAATGATTGAAAAAATTGGCAAAGTTTTGAGAGAAGTGTTTTTATGTTCTGATGAATTACTCACAACCGAGTGGACAGATTGATGGTGTGTAATAACAACTATGGCCGCTAAAGCAAGCTGCGATAATTTAGAATTCATCATATCTTGGTGTGTTTTATAGCAACAGATGCAATGTTTTCGCAAAATACATATAAACAATTATATATTTTTGATTTGAGTTGTGAAGATCTTGAGAAAGTTGATCTGAACGTGTTGCATCTGCAACTGAACTAGTAAGAAATCTTGTTAGATGCCAGCACTGTTTAGGTAAAACTATGTATATTGGATATCCTTGTAATAAGAATAATAATAACAATAGAACTGATCAAGTTTATGAAGAAACTTAATCTCTGTTCTTATTACGACAAAAAAGAAGAGTTTGTTTGGTTCCTTCAATTGACCTCGAAGAGCTGCTCAATGACTTCGAAACAAATTGCCTTCATAGGCGATGTGAAGGCCTTCATAGGCGATGTGAAGGCATTTTTTTCGTCTCGCTATATTCTCTCAAACATCTGTCCTTAACAACCACTTATAAAATTAGGCCGACAGATTTGTTGTGGAAATAAGAAATAAACAGTTCCCTACGCCCCCAAGTTTTCCCGCCTTTTGCTATTTCGCGTCAAACTGCATACACAATGGATTCTTTCTGCAAATTTTTCAAAGCCCAACGGTATAGAGAATTTTGTTTCTCAGTTAAAGATATTTCAATAACAAATGTTTTGTTTCGCCCGTGCCCCTTTTTGCCAATTCGAAATTCTGCCCCCTCCAAATTTCCAGCAGACAAGAAAGTTTCAAAAAATTAACGAATTAACAATACAATTGCATGAAAATTTTGTATAAATTTGGTGACGAAGCATTGAAAAACCATATAGTTTCTCATCAAAAACTCTAGAACGCTAAAAGAGGAAGTTAGCGGCTCAATGATCTCTGGATTGAAATAGAGTAAACAGGCAGACAATATCTAAAAGAACTTCCCAATCAGCAAGAACTTTGCAAAATTCTCTAAAAATACATGAAACTCATTGCTAATTAGTTTAATTTTTTTTAATAATTGTGCCCTAAAAACAAACTATTTCAGGTCAAAGTCTATGTTAGAGTATACACTCTAGTAATTAAATTCTGATCATAAGGTGGAGCTTGAAGTGATAGCTCAGTATAAGAGAGCATACTAAGACTCTCGCAGTGTGGACCAGTTGGCTCTGTGGAGAGCAGAGGATTGCAATCAATTAGGAGATTGTGGGCTTGCAACCCATAAAGGTCCCAAAATTTACTCCCACTATAAAGGTGGTGTTGATAGGGAATCAACATGCCGAGCTAGTAGTTGCTCTAATAGTCTGAATAACAACTAACCCACCGGTTAGTATGAAAAGGTTGGACACAATAAAGATAAAAAAGCAATAATTACGAAAACAGATTGAAAGTCCTACAATCAATGGCGAAAATTGGTAATAAGTAAAAAAAATTTTAATATTGTCAAAACCAGAATTGTGGTGCTGAACTCTTAAAAAAACTTCAAAATTCAATACATTTGTTTGTGCTCAGCTTGTAGCTAATAAAAAATACCGCGGACGACATAAAAGAGGTTCTTACTCAAGACCTCTATTAACGGCAGAAAATTTGAATGAAGGCAATTGATCAAGGGACAATAGCAGGATACAACAAAAAAAAAATTTCCCCCTTAAATATTTTAAAGGTTTAATTTTTTTTCAAGTTGAGGTTAGACATCTTGAGCACGCTTAGCACCTGAAAACTTTGTAATCTTAAATATTTCATGGTATGAAACATAAGGACCCATGCTTCACCCCTATTTTATCCCCTCTATTTTTCGTTCCTCCAATAAATGATGTTTATCTCTTCTAATAATTAATTCGCCCAAAATTTGATTGGCATTTTTTCTAAACTCCTAAATTTTTGGAAACCAAATTGAAGCTCCACAAATTTCTCAGCGTACAAATTTAGGTACGTCCCTTAAAAAATCCAATTTTTGTTATTTTTCCAAACAAATTCTCACATATAAAAACTTTTTTTACATATTCCTTAAAAGTGACATTTCTCTGGTTGTGGAAGCTTAAAAAAAGTTTTAATGGCCATAGAAATAAAAACCAACAACAAATGACAAGTTAAACATTTTCCGAACCCTTGAAGATAACCATTGATTAATTCGCCACAAATAAATTTACTTCAGCAAGCATTACCAATAACTATACCTGAATACATAGACTTAAAAAGAGTGATCAATTGTCACTTTCTACGAAAAATTTTCACCGACCAGTTTCAGTTACGAAGATAGTTAATAAGAGTGACAAGTAATACATCTGATGATCTCATGGAATAATTTTGAATAAATTAGGAGATTGTGATCACCAGTTTCCGAGTTTAAATGAAAAATGTAGTTTTGGCATGTTAAAACACTTAAAAACTTTTTAAAAATTTTGTGCGTTTTTTAGATTTTCTTTTTTGATTTCTTCAGAGACAATTATGTACGTGTATTATCCTGTCACATAACTGTGAATATTTTTAAACTCACTGGTGAACATTTTTCATGGGCTGAAGCACAAAAAGACCTCTTTTTTATACTTTTGGTGAAAACATTCACTTTTTGAGAAATTTCGGGTATCGCATAAGAAATTCTATCAACGTGACAATTATCACAATATCCGTTTTATTGCATATTTGGTAAAATTTGCTTGATAATGCGATGTATTTCAATTAAAACCTTCAGCGGCCTGATTTGCAATAATTAAGCATAAAAGTTGACCAGTCTGATGATACTGAAATTTAAACGCATAGTTAACTCAATAAACGATAGAACGATTGAAGAGAACAGAGAATAGACTTCACAAATAGCATTAAAATTTTGAGGACAATGAAAATAAAAGATCAGTAATTAGAAACATTCATAAATTTAAAGACAAAGAACAATAAAATTACTAATAATTACTACTGATAGTTTTTACAATCCATTTATAAAGATAAGGTACGCTCGCAAAGAAGCTTCCGTTGTCGCACTGGTCTTCGCCCGTAGTGCAATTTTTGTTCCGGTAGAAACTGGCCACCCCATAGAGACATTTCGGCAGTCTAGTGCCACACTTGAACGTGTACAGAGGTGATCCCTCGTCATAATTGCATATGTTGGATCCTGAAAAAGAGTTACTTGCTATCTTTTTTGTAAGATCTGCAGTGGCAATTGAGAGCCACTCCATAAAATGACCAAATACAGACTTAAAAAGTAATTACTTAAAATAAATTATGTTTAGCATATTCTGCGATTGGTTTATTTATAGCTAAAAGACTACCTAGAATGCTCAAGATGATGTCACATTCAATAGCATGAGTTTGGCAATTGGATATTTGAATCCCATGCTGTTTTATCCCAGATTCACCATAAACTCTTCTCTAAAATTCCTCAATAAATATAGTCGTATGTTTTGAATGTTTCACTAGATACCATGTTCAATAAATAAAACATAAATTTTATTCAGAATAAAAATTTTACGACCGGATAACCTGACATTGGGAAAAAATACTATTCGTGAAATCTTAAAACAAGAACTCATAGACAGTTGTTCACTCTTAAAATTCGTGTCAATCCACGCCATTTTCTTCTCGCGTGATGAAAAAACAAGACTTTTTGTGTGAAAAATGCTTCTTTTGTGACAAAAGTTCTTTTGCTTTGAATAATTACCCAATTTTTCGAGGAAAATGTCCCTTTTAAATCGGAGTTTCTTTATACATTTTTAAATTTGTTTATTAATCTAGCGTCAAAATTGAAATTTTATTTCGTAAAACTAGGTGGTGACAAATAAACTTTTGCGTTCTGTATACTCTAATTTAGATTTTGTACAAAATAAATGCTTGCGAATATTATTAAACTTTTTGTCAATATCATTTCGCCGATATCGTATACAGAAGCATATGGATTTCGCAGATTCAAACACATCTGAGAAAATGGTTTCTAAGGGTTACGTTTTTGTCCCACTCAAATGACGTCCCTATCTCTTAGTATCCAGTATTCACAAACTAATGTTCAATCAGAAAAATTCTTCTAATTTTTCAGACAAAAAGATCTGATGTATGCAAAGTATAAAGGGGAAATTTATCCGCATGAGCTCTTAAATTTCAAGGCAACCACTTCCTGTGCAAAAATTAAATTGAGGCAACGTACGTGAAAAGTTTTGCTGCTTAGAAGTTGTATGCACTCTCTGAACGAACAGTCAAATTAGACTTCTAAGTTTCTTGTGTACTCCTAGGAAAAAAGTTTAAAAATATAATTTTTAACAGTTCTGTCGTCTTCTAAATCTCTAACTAGGCCACTAATGAGGTGACTCTGTCGCCCAGAAGAACGATCAAATAAAATAATAAATGTTTTGAATTGGTTTTGAAGCAAGCGTTACTTTGTTACTCTGATATTTCCCCTCTTCCACTCTTGTATGCTGTTGCAAATTAGCTTGCCTTGAAATAAATTAATTCACAATGGGGCTTGAAATATCAATTCTAGTTATATGGATAACAAATGTAAGAAAATTATTTGCACATCAATGGAAAATGCAAACTTAAGACGATTTATAAAAGTAAATAAAATAATTACAAAAAACAATATCCGCGGTTCACGTCCCAGAGGAACTAAATTAAAAACGCGTACAGTATCCCAACTGGTCTCGCAATTACAAAGTTCCAGAGTTCAGTGGCCCTTTCAATCTCTTCTCTGCTTTTCACACTACCTTTTAATGTTTAGTCCCACTAAACCAACCACTTTCTCTCGCTTGTGCAAAAATCTCTCCAGTTTCCAAACTTCTGAATTCACCCAAATTTCCCTAAAGTCTGCCAACATTTCTCTGTGTCACATCAATATACACTCAACCGATACGCTCTTATCTTAAGCAAACAAACCTTAGTCTCTTAAGTAAACATTGCAACTTGCACTTGAAACCGGACACATTCTGTAGGATGGCTTTGTTTGCTATGCAAACAAATCAATATCAAATTATGTTCTCTGTCATTCAGCTGCAACCAACCCTGGTTCAATTTTCTCCTTATCTTAAGTAAGGAGGCTTTGCACTCTTATGTAAACAAACCCACTTGGTTTTTCTCTCACATATGCACTTGACATGTCAATCAGTTGCTCGGAAACATGCAATTAAACGTTGCTCGGAATAGTTCTTATTCCTCTATTTCCGCTATCAAATTAACTAGCGGCAATCAATCACTGTCAAAAATCATGTGCTGAATAAACTACTAAACTCAACCCTAAACCAAAGCCTATTTGTTATTTATAAATATAGTCGTATATTTTGAATGTTTCACTAGATAACATGTTCAATAAATAAAACATAAATTTTATTCAGAATAAAAATTTTACGACGGATAACCTGTTATTGGCAAAAAATACTAAGCGTGAAATATTAAAACAAGAACTCATAGATAGATATTCACTCTGAAAATTCGTGTCAATCCACGCCAACATATTCTAACTAATTCATAGACATTGATTTTTGATCAAACTCTATTGCTTCTGAGATACCTCCTCCTAGGAACCCCAAAATCAAAAAACTAAAAAACAAATCTAAAAATAGATCTATCAAAATTACACATTTCCTGAATCATATTTTTAAAAAAAAATTCTTGAGGCTATATTGCTTGATCGAATAGTCCTAATAAACCAAATTAAAACAATGTAAAGGAAAATTAGGTTAATGAATAAATTACCTGTCAACGTCCCTCTCATCATACTCTCGTGCGTTTGAACATGAAAAACTTCTTCCTCTGATGCTTGAATGGATGTCCAGCTCTTCTTCTACTGTAGCAGTCATTTCTCCTGTAATTCTGCACAAGAGTGTTGTCTTGAAGCTTCGAACGGCTCCACCTCTCTTTCGGGATCAACATCGGTTCCGGAGAAACGCGACGCAGTATTCTCCACTTTCTGCTCCTCTTCCATCGAAAACCTTTAAAAGTCCTCCCTCCTAGGCCGTTGATCACCATGAACCCAACTGCTTAACACTGTAGCTATTGACTTCTGATCGAAATTCCCTGTTCTGTCAATTCCAGCACTTTCCCCTTGATGCTCCTATGTTGGACTCATGCCTACAGCTCCTTTCTCGAATGTGCAAAATTACACCAACTCCCTATCAATTCTTCCTAAATTCTTTCAGTTCTACAAAATGTCCACAGTGCACTCAGTTGTACAAATTTGTGTCTCATCAGCCACACGTGTTGCATTGCAGGACTTCTGGTCCAAACCTCCTGTCTTTAACTCCATCAAGCTCCAGGCTCCCAACACATCGTTTCTGGTAGCTTTGAAACCAACGCCAAAAGTTCTCGTTATTGAAGTTAGATTGTAGCATGCTACTGATTTCAAACTCGCGGCAAGACTTGTCTCGCTTCTCGCATCGCTGACATCAAGTTCCTCTACATCCAAAAAATCTGTATCCGAAATATCTTCAAACAAATAGTCATCATTCGACAGTTCAACGATTAAACCTCAGAACTCAACACTCCGCTCAATAAGTTTTTTTTCTGTAGGAACTTTTCTGAAGCCACTGTTTTCTTAATCGGTTAGCGCTGCTCTATAAATTTCCCAATTTATCTGACCTCCAACGTCCTCGGTTAACTAAACCGCAGTTCCTGTTTCCACTACATCACCGTAACATGGAATTCTTATTCTGCTACAACTCTCAGCAATTATCGTATCTTCCTCTTATACAAACAGATCTCTGCCAAAAGCTGCATTTCATGATGCAACTCAGCTGGACGCAATGCCAAACCCTTCAGAATCTTTGCCGGTTGGGCGAAATTCATCAATTAAAGAAGTGTCAACGCGTCTACTTGTATCAATCACCAGCCTTTGAGAACACTGTTGTCGCGTTTTCTGATCCACAGCATCATTGATTTCATTGAATTCCACCATACTTTTCGCTTTTTCTCCAACAAACAAATTGTAGCTTCGCCCATAAAAAAAGGGTACTGTCAGAATATTGTATGTCAAACTGATACAGCGTCTCTCTCAATGTCCATGCTGGCTTCCCTGGAGTTGACCGCCAATAACCTCTTGGTAAATCACTTACGGCTTTCAAGGTCCACCCACACAATTTTGAAGAAAAACACTTCATCATCTCTTATTCTGTCAATACCAGCTTCATGCCAGTGCCCAAATAATGTTCCCGCCAATCTTCCCAAACTTCGTAGCCTGGAGAGAGAAAACGCTTCACAAAACGATGACCAAACATAATGAAACTGTTGGTAAACCAAATCGCAAATGTAATTCAACTTTCGGTGTTCTCTCAACAGTTCCTCCGACCAAAAATAACGCACGCTCTCCAAATATTTGGAAATTGTTTCACAGCAAAAATTTGCAAAGAAACGAAGCCCACCCAGGAGCGCCACAGTCTTCTTCTGAATTTCTAACTAGGACAATAGTGAGGGCACTCTGTTGCCCAGAAGATTGATCAAATAAAAATTAACCACAGGATTTTTATTGTTGAAGCAAGCGTTACTTTGATACACTGATATTTTGTCTTTTCCCCTCTTGTATGCTGTTGCAAATGAGATTGCCTTGAAATAAGCGTATTCACATTGGGGCTTGTAATATCAAATCTAGATATATGGATAACAAATATAAGAAAATTATCCGCAAATCGATGGAAAGGACGAAATTTAATACAATTTATAATAGTAATTAAAAAAAATTAAAAAAAACAAAATCCGCGGTTCCCAAGGCAACTAAATGAAAAACACTCACAATATCCCAACTGGTCTTGCAATTACAAACTTTCAGAGTTCAGTCCCACTTTCAGTCGCTTCTCTGCTTTTCACACCATCTTTTAAAGTTTAATCCCACTGAAAGAACTGCTTTTTCCCGCTTCTGCAAAAATCTCTCCGGTGTCCCAACTTCTGCATTCTCCCAAAATTCTTGAAAGTCTGCATAAAAGTGTCAGTTCAATATATACTCAACCAATACGCTTTGATCTTAAGAAAACAAACTTAAATCTCTTAAGTAAACATTGGAACTTACCACTGAAATCTGTCATATTCTGTAGGAGGGTTTTGTTTGATACGCAAACAAATCATTATCAAATTATGCTCTCTCACTCAGCAGCTACTAACTATTGTTCAGCTTTCTCCTTATCTTAAGTAAACAGGCTTTGTATTTTTATATAAACAAACCCACTTCGCTCTATCTCATATATGCACTTGAAATATCAATCAGTGTTTGCTTAGTAAACATTAAACGTCGCTCTGAAAAGTTCTTATTCCTTTATTTCCGCTATCAAATTAAATAGCTGCAATCAATCCCTGTCAAATACCAAGCTTTGAATAAATAACTAAACTCAACCCTAAACCAATGACGCATTTTATTTTCAAGTTTGAAACCTTTTCTTGCAACTCCTTGTAATTATACATGCCGGTGAAATCAACTTATCCAAAAACATAAAAATTTGAAATCTAGGCGTCACCCAAAGTTCACTCGTCCAAAATTAGGGGTCAAGTCGAAAAAAAAACAATTATTGTAATGGAAATTCTTCTCTTAGTTGTACTTACCCACAAAATTTTATGACTTAATTGCCAACAGAACACAAATAATGACCGCGCAAACTTTTCATCGACCTCCTGGATGAACTGGGAATTCGAACTTTAATAACTCGCGATGTAGTAGTCAAAACGTCTTGGGGTTAATTCTTCAAGTAAATATAGTGTGCCAAAAACTTGCCTGCTAAGTTTTATGACCAACGGATCAGTCGTTTCGAGTCGGTTGCAATTTGAATATTTTCAACGAGTCGTGTCGACCAAATCCGAAAAATCCGAAGCCGGGAAAAGTGACTGGGGTAGGTATATTTTGTCACTAATTGACCTGGTTTATCATATTTTCACCATATCAAACTCATTCGGGGGCCAAAAATTCGTATTTTTTGGTTTTCGGCTTTCGGATTGTCCCTCACCACGGGCCTGCGCTCTGAATCTTTGGTTAAAAAGATCACCGGTCGAAAGCCATTGAAAAGTTACACTATACCTCCAAAAATCATATGGCTACTACCAGTACTCCACGAGCAATTCCAATTTTACGTTCCGCAGTACGGGCATGCACTAGTCTCGCGCAAGTTGATGGGGGGTCAAATGTGACATTAAAATTGGATTGCTCTTACCCAAATTGGTCAATTCCCCAAACTTCAGATCAATCCTACTTCGACCCTTTTAACAAATACTATTTCAATTTAGGTGCTATCTAGCCTCATGTGACTATTGCCAAATTCTCGAAAGTCCCTGTTTTACATCCTAAACCCTTCCCAAGATTATGCAAAACCCTAATTCATAAGTGCATGACATTACGACTGATTAATCCCACTATTTCTGACACAGAGAGTCACATTTCACAGTAAAAGACCCAAATACCTTCAAATCACACTCTTTCCGGTGCTAATAACCGGTGGCTGGATGGTCTGATTGACCTGAAAAGTATACCCGCAATAGAGAACCATTGGGGGTTCCTCCCATCATTGATTGGTCATCATCCAACAACTACTTCCCAACCTGGGGGGGTTGGACGAGTTCTACCCAATGGTATTTCGAAAAACTGATAAATCACGTTTTATTTACTCTAAATCAATAAAAAAAATTACTTAACTAACTCATACTGTTTACTTTGCTTACAGTATCAAGTCTTGAACGTTTTCAGTTGAAATTATTAGTCACATATATTTTGAAAACTTCCACTATCTTAAATCTGGCCTTTATCCGAGAAAATGTACGCTGATTTACAAGAAAACACTCCGTCTTCGAAGTAAAAACTAGTATCTTTCGAAAGGGGTTTAACTGCAAGTGGGTTCAGGGCTCAAAGTTCTACACCGAGGTAACGCCAGGACTAAACTTAGAGAATTGCACCAGAAAAGAATCTTCCCTTGTATTAATGGACACGTACACACCATTGCGAGTAGTTAAACCGCTATATCTTCCTTAAACAATCATTTTTCACTTTGAAGTATCAAAAAACTTCAAATCAGCCCCTTTAAAAACTAATAGCTTAGATCAGAAAAACTGTAACCGTCCTCGTATCCCTACTAGAGTTGAACAATCATTAGGGTAACAAGCCCACAAAGTCCAATGATGAATATAAATTAAAGAGTTGAGGTTACCAGGTTTGGGGTGCCCATTTTTTTGCAAATTCAATTTGAAACTTTTATTTACTCCAATTTGAAATTCCAATATTTTACTAAGTATCTAGTTCACTCCAAATGTCCACTCCCTAATTTACGTCTAAATTTGAATCACTCATTTCGACTTTATCCTGATGCACAAATACGACTATGTTAATTAAGCGAAATAAATCGACATCTCAATATGCCTTAATTTGTTTGTTTAGGAGATATCACTCAACTCCCCTGTATGGCACCTACGGAACAATATCCCTTTAAGCAAGAATGCTTTTTTCATACACCCAATTAACTTGTCTAAATTGACCTAAATTATCTTACTTACTCGCAAAATCTACCTATGACAATTTCCTGCGTTCTACAATTTTTTGCGGTTGATTGTATTTGTTGTGGTTATTTCAATTTTTGGATAATCTGTGTTCATTCAGTGCCCAGGTATATCGACGAAAAATAACGACAGCTCAATATGCTTTTAAACCTTAATTTGTTTGTTTAAGAGATATCACTCAACTCCGCTGTATGGCGCCTACGGAACAATAGCCCTTTAAGAAAGAACGCTTTTTTCAGACACCCAACTAACTTGTCTAAGTTGACCTAAATTATCTTACTTACTCGCAGTTTCTACCTATGACAATTTCCTGCGTTCTACAGTTTCTTGCGGTTGATTGTGTTTGTTGTGGTTATTTCAATTTTTTGGATAATCTGTGTTCATTCAGTGCCCAGGTATATCGACGAAATATATCGACAGCTCAATATGCTATTCATCCTTAATTTTTTTTGTTTAAGAGACATCACTCAACTCACGTGTATGTCGCCTACGAAACAATAGCCCTTTAAGAAAGAACGCTTTTTTTCAGACACCCAATTAACTTCTCTAGGTTGACCTAAATTATCTAACTTACTCGCAGTTTCTACCTATGACAATTTCCTGCGTTCTACAATTTTTTGCGGTTGATTGTATTTGTTGTGGTTATTTCAATTTTTTGGATAATCTGTGTTCATTCAGTGCCCAAGTATATCGACGAAAAATATCGACAGCTCAATATGCTTTTAAACCTTAATTTGTTTGTTTAAGAGATATCACTCAACTCCCCTGTATGGCGCCTACGAAACAATAGCCCTTTAAGAAAGAACGCTTTTTTCAGACACCCAACTAACTTGTCGAAGTTGACCTAAATTATCTTACTTACTCGCAGTATCTTTACATGACAATTTCCTGCATTCTACAGTTTCTTGCGGTTGATTGTGTTTGTTGTGGTTATTTCAATTTTTTGGATAATCTGTGTTCATTCAGTGCCCAGGTATATCGACGAAATATATCGACAGCTCAATATACTATTCATCCTTAATTTGTTTGTTTAAGAGACATCACTCAACTCCCGTGTATTTCGCCTACGAAACAATAGCCCTTTAAGAAAGAACGCTTTTTTCAGACACCCAATTAACTTGTCTAAGTTGACCTAAATTATCTTACTTACTCGCAGTATCTTTCTATGACAATTTCCTGCGTTCTACAGTTTCTTGCGGTTGATTGTGTTTGTTGTGGTTATTTCAATTTTTTGGATAATCTGTGTTCATTCAGTGCCCAGGTATATCGACGAAATATATCGACAGCTCAATATGCTCTTCATCCTTAATTTTTTTGTTTAAGAGACATCACTCAACTCCCGTGTATGTCGCCTACGAAACAAAAGCCCTTTAAGAAAGAACGCTTTTTTTCAGACACCCAATTAACTTGTCTAGGTTGACCTAAATTATCAAACTTACTCGCAGTTTCTACCTATGGCAATTTCCTGCGTTCTACAATTTTTTGCGGTTGATTGTATTTGTTGTGGTTATTTCAATTTTTTGGATAATCTGTGTTCATTCAGTGCCCAGGCATATCGACGAAAAATATCGACAGCTCAATATGCTTTTATACCTTAATTTGTTTGTTTAAGAAATATCACTCAACTCCCCTCTATGGCGCCTACGAAACAATAGCCCTTTAAGAAAGAACGCTTTTTTCAGACACCCAACTAACTTGTCTAAGTTGACCTAAATTATCTTACTTACTCGCAGTATCTTTATATGACAATTTCCTGCATTCTACAGTTTCTTGCGGTTGATTGTGTTTGTTGTGGTTATTTCAATTTTTTGGATAATCTGTGTTCATTCAGTGCCCAGGTATATCGACGAAATATACCGACAGCTCAATATGCTATTCATCCTTAATTTGTTTGTTTAATAGGTATCACTCAACTCCCGTGTATGTCACCTACGAAACAATAGCCCTTTAAGAAAGAACGCTTTTTTTCAGACACCCAATTAAATTGTCTAGGTTGACCTAAATTATCTAACTTACTCGCAAAATCTACTTATGACAATTTCCTGCGTTCTACAATTTTTTGCGGTTGATTGTATTTGTTGTGGTTATTTCAATTTTTTGGATAATCTGTGTTCATTCAGTGCCCAGGTATATCGACGAAATATACCGACAGCTCAATATGCTATTCATCCTTATTTTTTTGTTTAAGAGACATCACTCAACTCCCGTGTATGTCGCCTACGAAACAAAAGCCCTTTAAGAAAGAACGCTTTTTTTCAGACACCCAATTAACTTGTCTAGGTTGACCTAAATTATCTAACTTACTCGCAGTATCTACCTATGACAATTTCCTGCGTTCTACAATTTTTTGCGGTTGATGGTAATTGTTGTGGTTATTTCAATTTTTTGTATAATCTGTGTTCATTCAGTGCCCAGGTATATCGACGAAAAATATCGACAGCTCAATATGCTTTTAAACCTTAATTTGTTTGTTTAAGAGATATCACTCAACTCCCCTCTATGGCGCCTACGAAACAATAGCCCTTTAAGAAAAAACGCTTTTTTCAGACACCCAACTAACTTGTCTAAGTTGACCTAAATTATCTTACTTACTCGCAGTATCTTTATATGACAATTTCCTGCATTCTACAGTTTCTTGCGGTTGATTGTGTTTGTTGTGGTTATTTCAACTTTGGATAATCTGTGTTCATTCAGTGCCCAGGTATATCGACGAAATATACCGACAGCTCAATATGCTATTCATCCTTAATTTGTTTGTTTAATAGGTATCACTCAACTCCCGTGTATGTCGCCTACGAAACAATAGCCCTTTGAGAAAGAACGCTTTTTTTCAGACACCCAATTAACTTGTCTAGGTTGACCTAAATTATCTAACTTACTCGCAAAATCTACTTATGACAATTTCCTGCGTTCTACAATTTTTTGCGGTTGATTGTATTTGTTGTGGTTATTTCAATTTTTTTGGATAATCTGTGTTCATTCAGTGCCCAGGTATATCGACGAAATATACCGACAGCTCAATATGCTATTCATCCTTAATTTGTTTGTTTAAGAGGTATCACTCAACTCCCGTGTATGTCGCCTACGAAACAATAGCCCTTTAAGAAAGAACGCTTTTTTTTCAGACACCCAATTAACTTGTCTAGGTTGACCTAAATCATCTAACTTACTCGCAGTATCTACCTATGACAATTTCCTGCGTTCTTCAATTTTTTGCGGTTGATTGTATTTGTTGTGGTTATTTCAATTTTTTGGATAATCTGTGTTCATTCAGTGCCCAGATATATCGACGAAAAATATCGACAGCTCAATATGCTTTTAAACCTTAATTTGTTTGTTTAAGAGATATCACTCAACTCCCCTGTATGGCGCCTACGGAACAATAGCCCTTTAAGCAAGAATGCTTTTTTCATACACCCAATTAACTTGTCTAAGTTGACCTAAATTATCTAACTCACTCGCAGTATCTACCTATGACAATTTCCTGCCTTCTACAATTTTTTGCGATTGATTGTATTTGTTGTGGTTATTTCAATTTTTTGGATAATCTGTGTTTAATCAGTGCCAAGGTCGGCAACCATAAACAAATTTTACCAACCATAAAACGCCAATTATGGATACAAAGAAAATTTAATAAAAGTAAAACCCATAATTTTTTTGCGTTTGGCTGATAAACAATAGTAGGGGCCACCAGCAGTTTCTATGCAGGAAATATCAAAATTCTGTACTTAACTTTTATGGTAACTTACTCGCCTTAAAGCGGCATAAAAAATTTTGATGGACCATTTCTGCTAACAGATTTTAAGTAAAAATTATTATTATTGAAATTGTCCATTTTTTCGTAATGTACCAATTCAATTCAAAAAAGGCAAATTTTTGTACGTGATAAATTACCAACAGGAAAAAAGCCTTTCAAGGTGACTTGAATAATATAAAACTCACAGTAATTTTCCGAAGCTTTTTGTTATCTTTTTATTTGTGATATATTACTGTCATTTCGAGTTTTTATACTGAGATCATAGCAAAACCACTAAACGAACAGATTAAATGACTTTTATGAACCATATGTGGTCCGTTTTATGGTAAATAAATTACCATATCTGGTTCGTTTTATGGAAAGTAAGTGTGGTCATCGCGGGTATTGCGTTTTTACTTTTTCTTCCTGTGTCGATTGAGCAAAACCCTAGTTTGCTGCAAAGTTACGTGATGCTTCCAATTTCGTAAACTTCCTCAATGATTTACAGGAAAAGTAAACTTTCCTTGCCTCAAAAAAGATTATGGTCATAAAAATATATTTTTGACTCACGAGAAACAGGGAAAATTCTCTTGGTTTCAAACTTGAAGCATACTCTGCTTTGTCTAAAATCTCATGCATCTCGTCTAGAGTCAAAATTTAAGAGTAACTAGAACAGTATTCACATGAAATGAATAATCACCTTTCGTAATAGCATCTACGCAAACCAAGTCGTCAGGGCACCAGTGAAAACTGTATGGACTCGACTCAGAAACAAACATAGACTCAAAGAACACTGCTTCTTGTAGGGTATCTGGAATTGCGAAAAATCGCTTGTCTGTAGTGCCGACACCACAGGTACCAACCATGTGTCTCGATGGCAAGTAGGGCAACTTCTCAGTGCAAAGTGGAATCGAAGTTACAAATTCAGGCACTGGGGATGTAAGTTTCAGTAAAGCGATATCATTTCTGAAAGCATCTGGTTTTCGCTCATGCCTGTTAAAAATAAGATTCGAAGTAAATGTTTCAGATCACCGCAAAACTATTTCAATGCAGGTTCCGATAACAAGAGATTTTTAATCAAAATCTCCTATTTAAAAAGTTTTACGACTTATAACATAAATAACCCAACATACACATAAAATATGATTATTTCGCAACCATATCAACAAAGAAACAGCCCGTTTTCTCAAACAAATTTTTTGTCGGAAAAGAGAACAATCTTTTAGTGTATTTCAAGAAGATGCGGCCTTTTAAGAAGATTTTAAGATCCTTACAAAAAATTGCAAAATTTTTTAGCATGATCTAACAATGCATTCTAAGTCCGACATACGATCGTTGCGTTTTTAGTAAGATTCTTAAATGACACATTTAAATTTGTTGAGATTGAAAAATTCAACCTTTCAATTCGTTTCTTCAGTGCTGGTTCTGCTATTGCAAGACCATTGGAGAGCTAAGTGGCATTCCTTCTCAAAAACATCTGTAAGCCATAATTGCTACAATGTAATTGATTTTCAGAAAATTTGCCTTTTCCTTCAACTTTCGGTCATTTGAGGTTATATGTATACAACTAATCATCAAACAAAGTTAAAAAACTGAAAACTGCCGATCTATTGTTGTCAATTCCATTGATGTGATCTAAAAAACAGAATATCACTATTTTTAGTTTATGTTAATTTTACAAAAAATTGCTTGCAAAAAATTGCTCCTCAACAGCCGAACTAAGTTCCACAGAATAGAGCCAGTATGTGCAATTAAAATTTTCATATATGTGTTTGCATTATAACACAATTAATAAACTCGGTGGTAAAAAAAATGAGTTCCGACAGTTTCTCTTTTTTTCTGAGTTTTTTGTAATTTTCAGTTTTGATCTCGATATGTAAGGATTAGAAACACATCACATATAACTTAGCAGGATTAAGAAGAACTTATATAACTTTATGTGGTTCCCAAGTATTTCCTATGCGTATGCTGTTCATCAGCGGTGAACTTGTAAAATGTTTCAAGTACAAAACTGGTAAAATATTTCAAGCACGAAACCGTGCTACTAGATTATTTTTCTCTGCTACCAGAAAAAACTGCCCAAATCTAATTTTACTGAAAAAAATCATTTCAAGAAAAGTAATTATAATTAATTGTGAATCAAAAATCACATCTTTTTGTCAGCTGTTTTTAGGAAGTCACGTATTAACTTTTTTGGTGCAAAGTTTGCATAAACAAAACTTCATATCTCACAGAAAAAACTCAAAATTAAAGCTTTGACAAAAAAAGTAATATGATTTAAAAAATGATAAAACACATTTTTTTAATTTAAATTTGTGCGTCTCAAATTCGCAAACTGGACACAACGATTTTGGCCTATTAGTTAATCAAATAAGAGGTTTGAAGACTCGACAACTTTGAAAAGCCGCAACGTATCGTCAGTTGCAAGTACAAACCAAATCACTTGAATACAAAAAATTTTAAAAAAGTTGTAAAAGAGTGTTGACAGTTTCTGTCAGCTTGCCATACAACACAAGCAGCTCATTAGCAGTTTTACAAAAAGTTTTACAAACGTTTTTATGCTCAGGTTAAAACTAAAAATTTCGAATTTTTGGTCAAATTATTGGAACATATTTATTGCAGAATCTTGTTAGTCTCTTGCGATATAAAAGTCCCAATTGCATATATTGTAAGCTAAACTTCATTTGTAAAATTTTGAAAGATAAGCGTCGGCGTTGGAATGAGGACTGAAGAGAAAACTGTGGAATTTTTTAGCATGTGTCAATTATTTCCTTGAAATTTTCCTGTCCTATGATTTTTCCAAAAAAATAGTTCTCCCTTTTCATATTAAACTTTCATCAACTCAAAAAAAAATTTATTGGAGCAAAATAAATAGAGAAAACTTTGTAGCATTTGTTTTAAAAAAGGCTGCTCACTGATTTATACTTTTTTCAAAGTTGCACACAGTTGCAATATTTTATCCAATATATATGTATTTTGAGGTTTTTCAATTGTTTGAGGGCAATAAACAAATAAAACATCACTTAAAAAGGTATGAAGGTTGGATTTTTGGTACAGAATATGACCCATTAGAAAAGTATGGTCCCAGGACTTTATCTAGGAGTTTACGAGTTGAGGCGAAAAAAAATTAAATTTCAACTCGCGAAAAACTAAATAAAAAGAACTGCACGATTTTTTATAATCAAACTTTCCAAAAAACTGAAACTTTTTGTAATCAAGGCATAAATAGGTGATGGTGCTGATGCTTGTCTTGAGGGACAAACATGATAACTGTTTCTACATCAAAGTATTTGGTAAATACACTTTTTGAAAGAGAAATAGCTTATTGTTCATTCCACGACAAAGGCTGTCCAATCAGGCACAGGTAACAACCCTATTGATGTCCGAAACCATTAAAGTGATCTAAAAAAGCATGTCGGCAAAATAAAGTTTGAGAAAGGTGAGGAAAAAACATTTTTCATTTTAATAACACTGAAGTTGAAATTCAGATTTTTAATTCTACTTTTGGTCTGAAGTGATTCCTTACAAGCTTTTTAGGATCATAATAAACAAAACTTAAAATCTGCACGAGTAGGTTTACTATGAATTGCCAGTGTTTTCTTCAACAGTTGCAAAAAGTTGTCAATTTTTGAAAACAGTCAGTTTATTGAGTAATTGCGTAAAGTGTCTGCCATCTCTATTTGCAACTTATGAAAGAAAAACGCAGCTTAGAAATTGCTCATGATGGTTTTCCGAAAAAATGTTATTTCCCACATGGATTATTCGTGATGGGTTATAAAAATAGAAACCAGAAGTTAAATTCTAGTTCAATTTAAATAATATTGCGGGAATTTTTTATTCCTCTGTTAACTGAAATATGGACTCACTGCAGCGCAAAGTTAAACTTTTTATCTGAATATGATATAAAACTAAGATAAAGTAAAATTGTTTATCAAACTCTTTGAATTAGTTCTCGTTAGAGTATGAATTGAAAACGTTTCCGTAATGTGAATAATTTTTCTATTCTGATTACTGAGAGCAAACAAGGTGATTTTTTTACATTGATTTTCGTTTACACATATTCAAAACGGCACAGTTTATACATCACATAAAAAGGGTTCAAAATTATCAAAATAGAGAGTTGATTGTTGACCACCCTTATTGGGAATCATATCCAAGAACAAAATATAGTTCCAAAGAGGCCAGAAAAATTTTCTTTTACAGTTAGGGTCTGGTTGTGGTCTTTCGGCACTCATACAAAAAATACATAGCAGTCTCACAAACGCTAAAAAAAATTAACGTAATTATACGTGAAAAATTATCTTATCTCAACTGAAAGGTTACGGAAAATTTTCCTTACTTTAAATTACCTGAAAAAACCTTTCAAATTACCAGAAGTATTTAGGGGGCCTGGATTTTGTTTATGAATTTAAAAGTGTTTTATCCATTACTATTAAAGTACCCGAACTTTAACTTTAACTGCTAAGACAAAAAAATGCAGTCATTAATTTAAACTAACGGTTATTATAACAGTTAAGGCAGTTTTAGGCTAAAAACAAGATATGTTAAAGTAAAACAAAAACCGTTGCCTGCCGTCTTAACTTTTAAGGTATTATAAAGTTGTTTTACGGTAATTTAAGTTAAATTAAGGTAAAGCTAATTTATTATAATAAAAGTTAAAACAAATTTAGGAAAAGGCAAAATAATATTTCTTCTGTTTGCCTACAATTTTGTTCACATTTTCTTCGGCTGACTTAAATCAGATATCTCATCGATTGTAAACAAACCATACATTTATGACTGAATAAGTGAAGTAAATTGCAGGAAATCATTTCTGATAATCTTATGAAACAAAAAGAATGTGCTACTTCAACTAACAAGCATATAAAGGTTGCAGTTGCAATATATATATATATATATATATATATATATATATATGTGTATATACATATGAATATATATATATATATATATATATATATATATAACCAGTGCAGAGTTCCACAGGATCCTTGTCAATTTTTTGCGGGTTTTACACAAGTTCCGCACAAAGACTCGACAAATCACTTGACGCGGTTTCTGCGAAACTTGTAAGGACTTGGAAATCTTGCTGTCGAAATTTTTAAACTTGATGCGGATGATGTGGGTTACCCATATCTTGACAACGATCCTGTGGGTTCATCAAAACCGTTGGGATCAGCTTCTGCGTAATGTTGATGTGGAAAAAAAACACAATAATGTTTCACAGTAGTGAAAACATTATTGCGAAAAACACTATCCAGGATGGGATGATTCAACTCGAATGATTCAACCGTGTGCGTTCGACTCGAGTCTGATCAGAGGTCACTTCCATCTGGGACCTCGAACTGGGTAATACATGCATAGAGTTTTAACATATCCACATGTTTACTTTCGATGCTATTCCTATGGTTTTCAGAATCCTAATTACAACTTTTTCATATATATTCATTTATTAAACAAATTATTAAATGTTTGAATAAATTCCTGAATGTTCCAAACACTCTGTTTACTCTGAATTTATTCTATCAAGCACTGTTATTGAACGTTGAGATGTTTGCGCACTGTTTGACTTAAAAATGAGAATCGAGAAACAAAATTCGAAAGAAAAATGATTCGTGCTTACAATTATTAAAAAGTGTTTATTATGACCCAGGTTGATGTCGCAATCAAAATTGCCCCTGATCAGACCATCCCAGACAAATGTGACCTCTGATCAGACCATCTCAAACCGAAGGGACCATTGATCAGACTAGTGTGCGCTTAAAATTCATTGTGCGCTCGAAGTGCACTCGAAACCCTCTCTGAACAGACTAGTTGCAGACAAAAATGACCTCTGACCAGACGCGTAACAGACCATTGTTCAGACTAAAGTGCGCTTGAAATGTTCTCCCAGACCATCTGCACGGATGATCTCTGCAGATCTTTACAAACGAGTTTACACCAACATAGCAGAAATGCAACCGGCAAGGCAACGCAACCGAGATCTGTTGCGGAATTAACAAATACTACTGCAGACCGAGGTAGTGAAAGACGCACTGACTCAAATTTCAACTTATGTTTACCAGCTGTAACCTACGCTGACACTGGAAGCAGCAATTCAATCTAATACCTTTTTCCTCCTAAAGTACTCTTTGATGTCATCGAAATGAAGGCATCGAGTTGAAGGAACTGCAAACTTTGAGAATATCATTGAGGCAATTGAGAAATCACAACATTTGCTTGTTACTGTTATTAACAATTGGGTGATGACAATCATGATGATTAGACCATATAACCAGGATTGACAGATCTTTTTTCGGATATTATTCAGGTTTTTCAAGCTACCCAGGTTGAGGTCCCGCTTTTATATACGTTTTTGAATTGAAGTTAAAAAACCGTCATTGCCAGCAAAGAGATTTAGCGTTGTTTTCATGGCTTAGCTTCAATATCAATAACATAAACACAAACAATGGTAACGACTGTGTAGTTTTTCTATTAATTGCAAAAAAAAAACAAGTCTCATAGACAGGCGCTCTGTTGCGGCATTCTTTTGTCTTCATTTAATAGTCTGTTGAACGAAAAGTAAATTTTTGAAATCTTGAAACCTGTTGATTTGTCGGTAGAAAATTATGTGAAAAATATGGACGAGTAGGACCTTTATGTGCAAACGCACATTACCGCGTATCTTGTTGTACACATAGTCGAATTTTGTGTTCTTATCTTTTTCGTGTTTTCTGGTCTATATTTTGTGTTTTGATTTAATATGCTTTGTTGTGTTTGGATATTAAGTTTGAGCCCGGTTTTTGTTTACCTAATGCACTTCTCAATATCTCGTATAGTTTTTTGTTTGTGTCCAGACGTAGCCAGACGTACCAGTATAATTGCTTATTTTTGTCCTCGATTTGTTACTTTATTGAAAATTATTGGAAATTCTTCTGAACTCAATTGAAGGTAAAGTTAAGATTTTGTGTGCTGTAATTTAACCTGAACATGAGTTTACAATAACTCTCTGTTAAGGTCATATTACATTTGGTGTACACAGCTTTCTCATATGGTTTCTCCGTGATTCTTATAGAGTATCCAAGAGTCAGGAGTCAATTTTTTGCCCTCGATCTGGGCTGTAATGGCCATATCAGAATGAACACACAAGGGGGGGGGGGGCGTCGTGCGTTTAAAATTAGTTGGTCCGGAAAGACAAATGAACGCACAAAAATTTGGTCATAGGTAAGTTTGAATAGACGAAAGTCCTTACATGGGCACTTTTGAACGCGCGAATTCTGCTGGACATTGGCTTTTTTTTAAATGCTTTAAACAACATAAATGCATAAGAATGGAGATAGTTCTGGACATGAACGCATGAAAGTCTGCGCAAACACACTTTTTAACGCTCGAAAGTCTGGACTTACGTGACGCGTGCGTCTGGAACGCACAAATAACACGCACAAATTTCGCACGGACGAAGAGTTTGGTGAACTCACGAAAACCTGGACATACTCACTTTTTAATGTACGAAGAACGCAAAAAAAAAATTTAACGTATGAAAATTTGGACATACCTGCTTCCCATCGCGCGATAATCGCACAAATAAGACACAAAGAATGCACAAACAACGCAAAAAAATGCAAACTGGACATAACGTCTTGATCTACTCGCTTTTGAACTCACGAAACTCTGGATATAGAGGTTTTTTGTCTGGGACAGTTTTGACATAAGCATGTTCCATCTGGGGATGGTCTGGACATGCGTCCTCTTTGTCTGACACCTCAACCTGGGTACAATCAATATCAACTGGTGGCGAAAATTTAACATTCCTGTTCTTACCCTGGGGCCAAGAATTTTCCTTCTACTTTTCTGGATCCCCTCTGTGATGCTGTCTGCGTAAACTCACCAACGTGCACCACAATATCTCCAGCTGAAAGTAAAGGAAAATTCCCAACTTGAAGTGCTAGTTTTTGTAACAAACCCTGACAAAAATTGGCAATTGCAGGACCACTGCAGAAAATACTTAGCCAGGATCCCACCCGTGTCGAAATTGCCCCCTAATTCCGCCCCAAAACTGATGTAAGAGTAAGGGGTAATTGTCCATGGGGGATAAAACGATGTAAGATTAGGGGGGCAATCGGGGTATTGGGGGATAATCGAGGGAATTTTTAGATTTTACCCCCCAGAAAATACCCCTAAAAAGATGGAAGGGTAGTGATTAAATTTAGGGGCTAAAACGATGCAATATTAGGGGGTAATGGGGAGTAAGGGGGATTGTTAGATTTTAGCCCCAAAAATACCATCCAAAAAGATGTAAGATGAGGGGATTGATTTTAGAGGGGTAAAACGATGTAAGATAAGGGGGTAATGGGGAGTAAGGGGGAATTGAAATTCCGTCTGAATGATGCAAAAAAGATCTTACGCTTTTCGTAGCTTACAAATTTTGTCCCCATATATAGTACATGATAATGCTCAACTTACGTTCTAATCAGGGATACAAGTTCTGTTATCATTATTATCATTGGAGAAATGTGGGTTTTGATTTAGATACTCAAATTCAAACTTTAATTTTTCAAGGTGAATATCGTAAATGGTCTTTTTTTAAGCCGCCCAATCCTTTGAAAATTGTTTTATGGCATCACTCCTACTGAGGATAATAAGTACGTAGATTAAGTTTAATAATTTGGGTCCAAAAATGTTTGTGCCTTAAATCAATTGTTCTCTCAAGCCTAAACAGAAATTTTTACATCAGTGTTACTTTCAAAACTGTATTTGAAATACTTTTGATTAAAAAAAAGTAAACATAGCTGGCAGATTGCCAGAAAATAGCCGCAATAGATTCGTAGATTGACAGTCTAAAAAAACAGTAAAAAAGACAGACCAAAAAAATTTCGTCTTTTCATTGAAGGCTGATCTGTTATATTTTGATTAAAAATCTGTATATGTTATTGCTGCCTCTATTAGCTGATCTCAAACAACCTCCATTTAGAGTGACACACACCCATTTGACCTTATCTCTTTCAATTAAAGTAAATAAAAGTCAATTTCAAATTGAGGAAGTCATTTTTGAGAGTGAGGTAAGTCAAGTGTGACCAAAAATTTAATCACGCGCATGAACAAATATCTCGCTCCACTAAGAGCGAAAAATGACGTCACACATGCAATTCAATTGAAATTGCATGAACGAATGAACAAAAAGTGGCTGTGACGTCATATGGTCGTAACAAAAATCATGACGACGAAATAAAAAAACATAGCAGGACAAGTCCTGACGTACAAATCAAAGAATTTTCATTGACTAAACAAAAAAACTAGACCTAGAATGGCTATGAGTGAATTGAGAAAACCATTTTTAAAAAAAAATCAGATAAAAAAATAAGAAAAAAAAACAGAAAATCAATGTCAAAATGCCGCATGTGAACAAAAAAACCACTACCGAGAAATGAAAATTTAATTCAAACAAAAAACTAGGCCTACAGTGAGCTGTGAATAGATTGTGAAAATCATTTAGAAAAAATCCGATCCAAAAAATTGAAAAAAAACATTAAAAATCAGAGTTAAATTGCCGCATGTGAACAAAAAACCGCTACTGAGAAACCGAATTTTTGTTCAAACACCGTTTTCTCACTCTACTTTAAAATTAGAGCGAAAAAAATTCACGCCGCAAAATCACTCGCTTTTTCGCTCTATTTCCTGTTTCGGCGTGACCAAAATCACTACTCCAATTTGACTTCAAAAATCATGAAAATGTGTGAACAGATCTTAAAAAAAAAAGACAGCGCCCCAATACAATTCAAATTCTTTGAATTGTAATAAAAAAAACCAAGAGAAGGCCAATAATAGCCCCAGCTATCGCTGTGCGGCTATTAATAAAAGGTTGTTTTAATGGTTCATTCTCTTCTCAATGAATGTGCATAGGTCGGTAAGCACTGCAAAAGGTCCAAAAAGCCTCAATTGCTTTCAAATTTCGTTTATGTAGGGCTTTGGATCTTTTCCTATTATGTCCCCCAGTACATTATGCGCCCTCACTTACAGACTACGTGTCACTGCATAGTAAATCATTACGTAAAAATAGGACACATGCAATGGGGGGGTTTCAAATAATATGCGCTCACTAAGCTTGGGGGGGCACAAAAGGAAAAGATCCAAAGTTTTATACAATTTTTTTATGAACTCAGCCATTTCACTGACCTCAGTCACATTGAATAATAAATAGCGCTCAAACTGTTTACAACAATTACCCCCCGTACTCTTGCGACGTTTTACCCGCCATTACCCCCTACTCTTGCGCAGTTTTACCACCATTACCACCTACTCTTGCAAAGTTTTACCCCTATTACACTGGGGTTTTACCATCCAAAATTACCCCTGAACCTTCCTCCCCCCTTGCATCGAAATCCTCACTTACACTACAACATGATGTAAGAGTCTGATCTAAGATTTGGTAATTCTAAATCGAAATCTGATTTAAGACTTGGTAAGTCTGAAACCAAGTCTTGGCAAGTCGAAAATGGGTCCAAAAAACGTCAAAATGGCCAAGCAAATAGTCGAAAAATAGTCAAAAAAGACGGGAAGTTGTCTGAAATATGCGTCAAATTAAGTATATTTTTGTGAAACTTGGGCTAAAAAGGGGATGAAACGGCTGAAAAAGGCTGAAAACGGCACAAAACTACCTGAAACAACCCATTTGGACCTCCCGTGGGTCCTATAGTAGTGTTTGGTACCATTTTGAACCAGCCTGATACCCATTTTCAGGAACCCGGGAAGGTAGCTGAAAATAAACCTGGAAATCGTGGCACTTTACAAAAATTTTTGAAATTCGAAATTTTCACTCGAAAAGTTTTTAAGAGTTGGTTTTGACGTGGGAACAAACTTCCAAGTGTTATCCAGGTTTCCAGGTTTTGGCTAAGACTTGCCAGACTTGTAAGACTTGTATTTAGACTTTCCCAGCACGGGAAAACGAAATAAGACTTGGGTCTAGACTTGAACAGTTTTGATATATCTATACTTGGAGATCGGCCCGGGATATTCACAGGCATTTATTTCGTTAGTTTTGCAATTGGGTACCAGCTCTGTGGTGATATGGGGTCTGCTATCGAATAGAGAGAGTAAATCTTACTTTCATGATATTTAACGCATTGTGCTGACGTCATGATCCAGTAATCATCAATAACTGACCCTCCACATGCTAAACTGATATTTTTACGACTAAAAATAACAGCGAAAAAGCGGATATTACTAGATGCGTTATATCCATTTATAATATTGAAAATTTTTGAAGCAATCCAGTCTTTTTTCTTAAATTCTTCTCTTGGTTGATGAACATTTGAGTTTGCAAGTTGCTTGATGGTGACTAAAATTGAGACAATCAAGGCAAATTGAATCATTTTGTAGACCATTTTGGTAATTTTGTTTGTTTAATTTAATTTAACTCTGCTCATAGTTTATCCAGAGCAAACGATTGCAATTTCAAATCGTTAAAACGACCTCAGTGATGTATAACTCTGAAAATTTTAGGTTGACAAAATTGGTGATAGTGTCTGGTTTTTCGCGTCTCTTATGGTCTCAAAATTTTACCATGAAAATCTGCAATACTCTTTCTAATTCCTCGTTTAATCAGTTTCGTAAGTATCTTACTGAGCGTTTACTTTAGTAGAGGCTCTAAATTGCTTTGGGAGGAAATCCACGCAACGAGGTTAAATAACCAAATGAGATTTTAAATATCTTTTTACTAAAGTTTCGGTGAACACATAACATTAACACTTGACAATAGTCTAAAATCATAGTTTTCTCAATCAGCGTATTACCCTGGTTGAGGTGCCAGACAGAAGTGATCTCTGATCAGACCGTTCCAGACCAAGCTAATCTCTGATGAGACCGAAGCAACATCTGATGTGCGCTCGAATCCTTGTGTGCGCCTGAGCTGCGCTGGAAGCTCTCTTTGATCTCACCTTCCCAGATGGAAGTGACCAATGATCAGGTTGAATACAGAGCATTGTCCTGAATTTGTGCGAACCTGGCCCAGACCAATTCCAGATAATTGTCCAAACGATTGTGCGCTCAAAGTTGCTTCTTATTAGACTATTGTCTGCTCGAAAGTCGCTCCTGATCAGATTATTATGCGCTCGAAATCGCCTCTGATCAGAGTCAACTGCGCTCAAAATAGTCTGATCACTGAATGGATGTTGTTATCACTAAAAATTAATCTCCTTAATTTTGCTATAGAATATTCATTTGATGAAAATTAATGTTTGCTGTAATAAGTTCAACTAAGGAAAAATTAATTCTAAACATTTTGCTAATAAAATTAAACTGTTGAGAAAAAAAGTTTAAGTATACTAAATGTGCATTTTTCTGAGTCAATGGATGAACTTAGACAGCCTTCCATAATAAACGTTGTGGTCTACAGTTAATCAAAATTTCCTCTTAAGTCGGCATTAGCTAGCAACTGGACCCCTTTGTTTTTGATCGAAGCCATAAGACTCTAGATGAGTCTAGGATCAGAATGCTGCTTTTTGTTAATGTGAAGTGTCTGCTGATCAGACCAGTGTGCGTTTGAGTCCGCTTCTGATCAGATGAACCCAGAAGAAGGTTACCTCTGATCAGACGAAGATAAGACCATTTTTCAAACGTCTGTACGCTCAAACCAAGTCCCAGACCCTGTGTTTTTGGTCTGGAAACACACCGTGTGCGTCCGACTCGAGTTCTATCAGAGGTTACTTCCGTCTGGCACCTCGAACTGGGTAATAAATGCATAAAGTCTTAACATATCCACGATGTTTACTTTTGATCCTCTACTATGGTTTTTAGAATCCTACTACTACTTTTTCATATATATTCACATATTAAACGTTATTAAATGTACAAAAATATTAAATGTACAAAAAAAAATCCTGAATGTGCCAAACGCTCTGTTTACTCTGCATTTATT
Source organism: Convolutriloba macropyga (assembly GCF_964194025.1). Classification (NCBI taxonomy): domain Eukaryota; kingdom Metazoa; phylum Xenacoelomorpha; order Acoela; family Convolutidae; genus Convolutriloba; species Convolutriloba macropyga. The sequence continues at coordinate 40,344,977 of NC_134474.1, forward strand.
CTATCAAGCACTGTTATTTGATCTTTGAGATTTTTGCGCACTATTTGACTTAACAACGAGAATCAATAAACAAAATTCGCAAGAAAAAAGATCCCTGCTTAGACTTATTAAAAAGTGTTTATTGTGGCCCAGGTTGATGTCGCAATCGAAATTGCCCCTGATCAGACCGTTCCAGACAAATGTGACCTCTGATCAGACCATCTCAGACCGAAGTGACCTCTGATCAGACTAGTGTGCGCTTAAAATTCATTGAGCGCTCGAAGTGCACTCGAAAATCTCTCTGAACAGACGAGTTGCAGACAAAAATGACCTCTGAGCAGACAACTAACAGACCATTGTCCAGACTAAAGTGAGCTTGAAATGTTCTCCCAGACCATATGCACGGATGATCTCTGCAGATCTTTAAAAACGAGAAGTTTACACCAACATAGCAAAAATGCAATAAGCAAGGCAGCAATTCAATCTAATATCTTTTTCTTCCAAAACTTTTCTTTGATGTCATCGAAATGAAGGCATGTGTAGGGACTAAAAACTTTGAAAATATCATTGAGCCAATTGGGAAATCACAACAATTGCTTGTTATTGTTATTAACACCTGGGTCACCATAATCATGATGATTAGTCCATGTAGCAAGGGTTGACAAAAATCTTTTTCCGAACATTATTCAGGTCTTTCAGGCTATCCAGTTTGAGGTTGCGCTTTAATTTATGTTTTTGAATTGAAGATAAAAAATTGTCTAAGCCAGCAAAGAGATTTAGCGTTGTTTTCATTGCTTAGCGTCAATATCTTTAACATAAACAGCGGTAACGACTGTTTAGTTTTTCTATTAATTGCAAAAAAACAAGTCGCATAGACGGGCCCTCTGTTGCGGCATTATTTTTTCTTCATTTAATAGTCTGTTGAACGAAAAATAAATTTTTGAAATCTTGAAACCTGCTGATTTGTCGGTAGACAGTTATGTGGAAAATGTGGACGAGTAGGACCTTTATGTGCAAACGCACATTACCGCGTATCTTGTTGTACACATAGTCGGATTTTGTGTTCTTATATTTTTCAAGTTTTCTGGTCTATATTTTGTGTTGTGATTCATTATACTTTGTTTTGTTTGGATATAGAGTTTGAGCCCGTTTTTTTTAAACTAATGCACTTCTCAATTTCTCGTATAGTTTTTTGTTTGTGTCCAGACGTAGCCAGACGTACCAGTATAAATGCACATTTTTGTCCTCGATTTATTACTTTATTGAAAATTCTTGGAAATTCTTCTGAACTCTATTGAAGGTAAAGTTAAGATAACGTGTACTGTAATTTAACCTGAGCATGAGTTTACAATAACTATCTGTTAAGGTCTTATAACATTTGGTATACACAGGTTTCTCATATGGTTCCTCTGTGATTCTTATAGAGTATCCCAGAGACCAGAGTCAATTTTTTGCCTTCCATCAACGCTCATGCAATGGTTTTTCCAGAAATTTAAAACTTCAGCTTTTTAAAACAATTTTTGGCAACTGGCTACAAAATCAGATATAAATGTTCTCGATTAATTTGGCTGGCTGACTTGTCACAACGGCACTACCCAGAGTGTTTCCCAGACCAAATAAGACAAAATTGAGGTCGAAACGTCTCTCTGATCAGACAAAAGTGCGTTCGAAACGTCCTCTGATCAGACTAAAGTGTGTTCGAAACGTCCTCTGATCAGACTAGTGTGCGCTCGAAAACCTCCCCTGATCAGACAAGTATACGCTCGAAAACCTCCCCTGATCAGACTAGTGGACCTCCCCTGATCAGACTAGTGGTCACTCGAAAACCTACCTGATTAGCTTAGTGTGCGCTCAAAATTGTCTCTGATCAGACTAGTGTGCGCTCGAAACTGCCTCTGATCAGACCAGATCGTCCCAGACCGAAGTAACCTCTGTTCAGACAAGTTTCAGACCATTGTCCAGACTAAAGTGAGCTCGAAGCCTTTTCCAGACCATGTAATTTGATCGCAACGGGAACATGTGTGCGCCCCCCCCCCCCCTTTTTTTTGGCTGATCAGGGGTCACTTCCGTCTGGCGACCTCGACCTGGGGAGGGGGGCAAATTTCTCAGATTTATCTGCCGACATGAGTTTGAAAATAATCTTATAACACCAGCTGCTGATCAGTAATTGGTTTTTAACCGGACTTTAAACGTGTTCAAAACTCGACTTTAGAAGTGAACCGGAGAAATTTTTATTCTCGAGAACTCAAAAGAGCAGTTAGAAACTACACAAAAGAACGAAAAAATACAGCAAAAGCTCTAGACAAAATTGTGAAACTGAAAATTCCTTTTTTTAAATAATATTCGTTTCTAAGCAAGAAAACTCCATGAGTATAACTGGAGCAACGAAACACATTGAAAACTGTCTCCTAACATCACAAATTGTTATCATCAATGGAATACAGGCAAATTATCAACAAAGAACTGTAAATAGAAGTACTAGAACAAAAATGTCAAGCATTTTTTTCCAAACAATTATATTCAAAGCAAAAAAGCTATCAGAAGCATACAAACTGATGAATAAAAAACAACTAAGCACTAATAGAGCTTATGTGTTTTCTTTTAATCACAGTCCTGAAGAAATCTGATGATGAAAAGATGGCTAGCCTTAAAAGCAGCAGTCGAATCACCGCAAACCAACAAAACTCATGAAAATATACTTTCTCGCGTACTAAAAAATTTGCCGTTCGCATCATAAAGTAACATCTTTTTTTAGATTTTTTGTTTTCTCTGAGGGCGATTAAAAGCATTCCGCAGGTCAGACTTTCCTTTAACTAACAAAAATAAATAATCTCAACCTTCTTTTGGAAAAAGACTGCACTGAAAAAGAACCTGAAATTATTCGAGCCTGAAACGCGACGCAATATTAGCTGACTCAGTACATGATGCTGCACTCATGAACTAATAATGATTGCTCTTTTAATAAACAAACTAAAAAAGACAGAACTTCAAAAATGCTCTAAATGTAATCAAATTTTCTCAAAAGTCATCAAATGTTTTTTTGATTTCTTTTTCAAATTTTAATGTTGCTAAACACAGTACAGAAGGCAGTATTAATCAATTTTCTTACTGTGAAGTAAACTGCTTATGCTGACCAGGAAAATTTTTCTCTGTTTTTCTGGTTCGATGTGACTTTTCTACATTATTTGGTAGTTTTTCCGAATTTCTAAATATCAATTAACCAACTGTATTTCGATATCAAATGATTTGCTCTCTGTATCTTAAAACCGGTGAAACATCAATTGAAAATTAGAAAAGTGGATGAAAATTTATCTCAATTTTTTTTCGCAAAAAAAGTTTCGTTTGTTTTTACGTTAGATGGAGACAATGACCAAACTATGATTTTTTCTTTTTAAACCTAGATTCACTCAAAATAACCACTAGTTTTCTCAACTGACTGATTTCTGACAAAAAATTTAGCTGAGTTCGATTTAAAAAAATCAGGCTAAATTTCTTTAAGAAATGGTTGCCAATTCTTCTGCAAAAGAAGCAAAGTTAATCAAAATTTGACTATTGTATCCTTTCAACAATTGCCCCACATTTGTTACTCAGTAGAGAATTGCTTCCTTCTATGCTATACTTAACCAACTGTGGACCTTTGTTCATGGCCGTGCATCTCATGCGCTATGGGACGTAATCTGGAAATCGTGGGTTGGTCATAGCGGCAAAACCGCGAAGCGCGCCACCGACTCATTGGTCGTAAATTCCTCACACCTTGCATTCCAATTCGGCTAATTGCCATAACTTGGTCTATTTTGTTCCATTGAGTAACCATTTTTTGCAAAAATTTCGTAGACGTTCATAAATAACCGCCGTTTTTTGGTTAATATAGTAAACAAGTTCATTGCTTTTAAAGAAGTGCTTCCAAAGGAAGTTATAAATAATTACAATAAAGAATTGAAGAAAAAGCCTGCTGGTTCTTCTTGATTACTAAATATCAGAGTTCATTCATCCCAGTTATTTGTGGAATAAGTAAAAAGTCTTGAAAACTAAATTACCCAACAACGTCTACGTTGAAAGTTTGCAAAAACTAAAGTATCCAAGAAAGTTTTCAGTCAATTCTGATTAGTCAGTAAATTATTGGTTAAATTCTATTCAATAATAGGCCCCACTTTTGCAAACCAGGATCAATTAATGAAAACTCCTGAATTTTAGTTAAATTTTAGACGTAGATTTTTAAATTGATACCACCCATGTGTGTCTGGGATGCCATTAAAAAATCAAAAATTGTCTGAACAAAGGAGATGGTGCAAGGATAAAGCTCTCTCATTTTATTTCAAATAATGTGGGAACGACGAAGACCCAGAATAAATTTTAGAAGACAAAATAGAACAATAGAGTTAAAAATGAACAGCAAAAATTTAAGTTCTTTTTCGAAATCTCTCATTTTTTTGAACAGTAATTTTTTTTGCAGAAATTCGGTAGACATCCATAAATAACCGCCAAGCCTCGTCTATTTTTTGGTTAATATACTAAACAAGTTCCTCGCTTTCACTGAAGTGCTTCCAAATGAAGTTATCAACAATTACATTGAAGAATTGAAGAAAAAATATTGCTGGCTTTTCTTGATTACTAAATCTCAGAGTTCATTCATCCCAGTAATTTGTGGAATAGGTAAAAAGCCTTGAAAAGTAAAGCATCCAACAAAAACGAATAGATTAGTAATTGCTAGTTTTCTCAAATTTTGGTTAGGCCAGCTAGTTTAAGCAGTTACCATAAAATCAAATCAGTATTACATCAAAATCATGTGAAAGCGATTTATGTTTGCCAGATAAAATCCAGCAATTATGCACAAGACAGACAACGATTCAAGTAAAACCACTGTTGTACATAAAAGTTGTTTAATTTAAACAAACGGGCACATAAAGCACCGAACAATCCCAGATAATTTTTTATCATTATACTGACAAGATTGCAGAAGTGATTAAAATTGAAATGTTCTACTTGTAAAAAAATAATTTCCACAAGATATGGACTTTTTTTTCCCGGAAGCTTGAGTTGTTTTGATTGACCAAACACTCTGTTTCCGTTCGTGTCACCAGTTGTTGAAAAATGATCAGGCTTTACAAAAAGTATCAAGAAATTGCTTAAGCGTACAGCACGTTAATTTGGAAATGCGGGAAAAAACTGCTTTTTTGTGACGTAACAAACAATGAATTTTAGCACACGGTTGTTATCGCGACCGAGAAGTTATCAAACTCCGTGGCGAAGCCGCGGTGTTATGATAACTTGATAACTTCGAGGGCAATAACAACCGTGTGGTATTTTTTAATCAACACCTGTTGCGATCATGTTTGCTTTTTTAGACTACAAGTTTATCAATCTGTTTCCATCATTAGACTACGAGTTTATCACCACTCTTTTATCGCCACTGTTTACTTAGTAACCGTGGCGATAAAACAGTGTGATAAACTTGTAGTCTAATGCTGAAGTGTTTATCCAATTTCGATCGAGCATTAAAATTTATAACACTGGCAGTTTATTTAACTGCTATTATCGCAACAGGATTTGATTAAAACAATACGAGCACCTAACCGTACCGAAAAATATTTACAAAGAATGTGACTGCCATTTCTCCTCCTCTTTTGACGCCCAGATTATGTGTAAGCAGTAACCACATGGAAATTAAATAGCCTAAAACGGAATGTACTTCCGAAGAAGTTTGATTAGGAGTTACGATCGGCGGTAAGGGCATTTAATTAAATTTTAATACTTTTTTGAAATTATGCGAAATTGGATAATTAAAACAAACCCATTGGCAAAAACAGCATGAAGTCAAAGATTTTGTTTTCTAGTACGCATATTTTAGAGCCAATGATGTGTTTTCCACATTTACAACAAGTCTTCCAACTTTTTAATTGATCTAAATACTAGATCTGGAACTCAAAAAGTACTAAGTCACTACAAGCTCATATGGCAAAGACATCTTTATCAAAATTAAATACTAAAATGAAGGATTGCACCGAATTCTTTTAGCCACTTTAATAATTTTCCAATTAATAATTCTCCAACGTAACAAACAAAACATTACGAGTGTCTGCCGGTACCAAAACAAAAATTTACAAAAATGGTGACTGGAACCTCTTCTCGTCCTTTGTCGCCCAATGTGGAAAGGGCTTAATTTATTTAGAGCATGAAATAATAGATTGTGCTTTCTAGTACGCATATATCAGTCCGCCAATTATGGAAGTGTTTTCCACATTTGCAACAAGACTTCAAACTTCGTAATTGATCTAAATACTAGATCTATAACTCAAAAAGTACAAAATCTACAAAAGGAACTACAAAATCACATGACTAAGACATCTTTCTCAAAATTGATAACTAAATTGAGGGATTGCAGTAAAAGCAATTAGCCGCTTTAACAAACTTCCAATTAATAATTTTCCAGCGCAACAAACAAATTATTTCGAGTGTCTACCGGTACCAAAATAAACAATTACAAAGAAGGTGGCTGGCAGTTCTTCTCGTCTACTGTCGCCCAATGCAGAGAGCACTTAAATTATGTGTAAGTAGTTTCAACATGGCAATTGAATAATCTAGTATAGACTATACTTCTGAAGAAATTTTATTATAAACCGCGGTAAGGGCCTTTGACAAAATTTTGTCTTTTTTAATTTCGTTAATTTAGATTAGCCCCAGCAAATTTTTATTGGAATTATTTTTTGGAAAGAGAGCATGAAATACTAGGTTACCAATGATGGAAGGACTTTCATCATTTTTAACACGAATTCAAAATTCAGAATTGATTTAAATACTAGATCTATAACTCAAAAAGTACTAAGACAATACAAACTCATATAACTTTTATCAGAATTGGTTACTAAAATGGGTAATTAAACTGAAATCTAATTATGTGAAATCAAGATGACTGACATTTGCATTTGAGGCATCGCCTTTCCATCCTCGAAGTTTGTTAGTGCGCTTCACACGTACCATATATTAAGATAGGAAAAAGTCGTAAATTTACTCAAACAATTTATTACCGTCAAATTCTCATATTTATCGAAACCAGAAATAAAACAGTCTCTAGTAATGTTATAGCGAAAATGCTGATCAAGGTTAAAAGAGAGATAATTATCAAATAACTTTTATTTAATTTGGTCAATTTAGCGATAGAAAGGTTGGATAAAATGACTAAATATACTAAATAATAATTTTATAACCATGACATTATGTTTAGAACTAGCTTCTTCGATTAAATGGTAGGTTTAAAATCGCACACAAAGCGAAGTCAGACTTGATTGACTTAACTTTTATAATTGCCTCTTTTTCTCATATTGACTCAGATTGAATGATTTTAAGTTTCAAAATTTATATTGAAATATGAAGCATTTTGTTGTTGATGCTTTGAACCTGATAATGCTGATTTATATTTTTAATTGATTTTTTGATTGAATTTTTTAACTGATTTATTGATTTGCTGTACGAGCTAAGAACTCCAGTTTCTTGATCTGATGAGTAAAATAACAACTTGGAAAAAATGGCTTTTAAGTAACAGTGCTTAAAAAGATCGGGAAGGATGAAGTCAAAAAGGTTCAATATTGCATTGGTTTTAGTACATAGATTCAGCAATCGCTTGAATTATAATTTTTAAGATTAATCTTCAAAATTATAATTCATGCGATTGATGGAATCGTTGTACCAAAATCAATGCAATTGAACATTTTTGACTTCTTCCTGGCCGATCTGGGACGGTCTGGGACGGTCTGGACATATGGACTTTCGGTATGAGATCTAAACCTGGGTTTCGTCCAACCAGTTATGATTTAAAATGTCTATTATTGACAGTATTTGAATTAACCGTGGCGCTGTCCGAGCTCGAAGAGACCTCTGCTCAACCTCTGGTGTGCTCGAAAGTCTTTTTTGCCTCCTCTTACCTTCAGATCTGTCTTTTTGCCTCCTCTTACGTTGGTCCCAGACGTTTGAGGGACTGAAATCTTCTCGGATTGTGCGATCGGTCCAAACAGTACATATGTGGCCAGTTTACGAGTCCGCTGTCATTTTCATTATTGTTTTTGTTGAAACAAGTGAACTCAATATATAATCAACAGATGAAACATACCTGCAGCAAGCAATTAAAAAACAATAATTTCGTGAACTATAAATCATATTATCGTAAGTTTATTTTAAATCTCGGTCAATTTGAAATTAAAATTTGTTTTAAAAAGTACGAGTTTATTTTTTTCTCATTGTTTCTGAAATCCATCTACGCAAATAGTGAACACTGGCAAAGAAGCTTCCGTTGTCACACCGGTCACTGTCCATGTGGTAAATTTTGTTCCGGAAGAAACTGGCCACCCCATAGAGACAGCGTGGCTTGGAAGTTCCACAGTGGAAAGTGTAAAGTGGTGAGCCCTCATCTAGCATGCAGATATTTGCTCCTGCAAAAGGAAATACACCATGTTCTGATACCATTCAGTCCAAATCAAATATAAAGCATTAGGTCAACAACCCTACAAATTCAACAGAGTCCGCGCTCGCAAACACGAGTGACTGACGACATTTTGTCAACGATTCTTGCGTGGGGGAAAATGTTTAAATTGTGGACAACAGTGACAACAAAATTGCGGTCAATCCGTACAAAATTCCGTCACTGATCTCGGAAAAATGTTTTTATGTCATCAATGTCCGCAATTTGTGAGCAGGGGTATCGTCATCACTGCACTTTATCATTTAATATATATTCAAAACTTCGACCATAATTTAATTACCCCTAACTTTCTTTTGATATGATGTACTAATTGTATCCAACCTTTTCTCCTTTAATCAGTTTCAGAAGCCTTGGAGGATTAAAAGAATAATTATCCTTCATATTAAGTTCAACCCTCTTTAGAAACAGGGGGAGTGGACACTGCTGAAAATTTTGCTCAAAATGTAGGATTGTCGACGTAATGAGTCGAATATTATGAATATAACGTTTTTGCTCAGACTGATTGGATCGATAAGGTCTTCATTTATATCAACATATTTTTAGTCATGCAGTGTCTTTTAAGGCGTCTGGGCATAAACACAGAAACGCAGACTATTATCTTGCATAAACCCACCGCTCGCAAAAAATCTCTTTATGTACGTTAAGGCAAGCCGTTCATATTGACAAAAAAAATCTCTAACTTTTGTCACGCTTTTATGTAATTTCAGCAACTTTGTGATAATTCGCTTTTATGCACACCTAGATGCATTCACTCCCCATAATACTAGCGTCTGCTGGCAATTTTTATTGTTAATTTAATTTATATTGTAAAAATTTAAAAATTCGAAACAATGCCTTCCAGCTAATTCATTTTTCCGAAAATATTTTTGAGTGTCTTTTAGTTTAATTATTCGAGGAAAAGTTTCGTATAAACTTGTGCAGAAGGAAAGTTGGGCGAGTGATAACAAGTGTGATTTTGTTGTCCTGACTTACTCTTGTTCTAGCGAAAAACAGCAAAAACAATCATAATTTGGTAAAGACAAATATAGCGAAAGTGAATCAAACGAATCCAACGAAAATCTAGATATTATCCTGGATATGATAGAATTATGACAATCTTTTTAATCATGCATTCGGGCAATGATCGGTCAGATTTTTTTAAACTAGAGTGTGTTTCTCCTTCCGTATTGGAACTGTTTTGATAGCATATACGCTATAATTGGAGAACGCGTGCTGCTCTGACAATTGTAATTTCGTTGTAACAACTGTAATTTCGTTTCCCTGACTTCCTATGGTTCTAGCGAAAAATTGCAAAAACAATCATATTTGGCAAAGACAAATATAGCAAAAGTGAATAAAAATCCAACAAAAATCTGGATAGTAATCTGGATATGATAGAATTGTCACAATCCTTGTACTTTATTTATTTGGACAAAGATCGATCCAATTTTTTTACCCAGAGAATGTTTCTCCTCGCCTATTGAAACTGTTTTGTTACATATACGTTATAATTGGAGAGCGTGTGCTGCTCTGACCAGATAGAACTACTCTTACGATCTGATAATGATTTATCATCAGATGTTAATGAATCAGATTCAGTCACATTTATTGATTTGATTGCACAAACTAGCCTTTTGTAATAGCATCAACACAGACCAAGTCGTCCCTGCACCACTGAAAACTGAATGGACTTGACTCTGAAATGTACATTGACTCATAAAACACTGTCTCTTGTAGAGTGGTCGGGATGATGAGATCTCGTTTGCTTGTACTACCAACACCACAAGTGCCGAGTATATGTCGTGTGGATGAATATGGCAATCTCTCTTCACATAATTGAATAGGCTTGATCTCTTTCGGTACAGGATCTGCCAGTTTCAGTAAGGCAATGTCATTTATAAAGGAATCCTGGCCAGCTTTGCACCTAAAAGTAGAAACTTTTTTTTACAACTATTTTGACGAGCATACTTTTCGTTGAGCTTCTTGATAAATTTATCAAAAATTTTATCGTGAACTTTAATTGTGTGCATGTAGTCAGCTAACTGCTGATAAAACTTCGTTAATTTTTTCTTGAAACAAATAAATTCAATATAAAACCAAAAGATGATCTGCAGCGAACATTTATAAAAACAATATTTTTGTAAATTATGAATGATACAATCATAAATTCTCGGTCAATTTGAAATTAAATAATGACTTATGTCAAAAATTTGCTTTAAAAAGTAAGAGACTACTTTTCCCTCATTGTTTTGGAAACGCAAATAGTGAACACTGGCAACGAAGCTTCCGTTGCCAGCGGTCACTAGTTGCATGTCGCCGTACCGGTATCCGCTTTCACAATATAGCAAAGAACCGACTACAAAATTGTAAGTTAGTGTGATGAGAGCTCACCAATCTGAAGAATAAATTGTTTCGTCCCCATGGAGGTGCTGATCAAACTTAATTTTTTTCGAAAATTCTGGACCTCGCGGTCTTTTACAGGCATTAGAGAAGCCTAACTTCAGGCCGACAGATCAGTACTAAATTCACTCTCATATAGGTTGCGTTGAGTTTCGTATCCTCAAATTTTCTTATTCATCCTTGAGCCTTTAAATTGGAGTGTAAGTCACAGTCACTTTTTTGAAAGTAGGTTCATTTCAGTATGGGCAGAAGATTGTTAAAAAGGTATTGTAAGTCATGAAAACAAAATAAGTAAGTAAAAAAACACAGCAAAAAAAATCTTTTTACAATTGTTGTAGCTCCCAAATTTCTTATTAGATACTGATTAAATCCGTCAAGTTTACTCACACAAGCAAAAATGAGAAAAACTCAGGATTATTGGTTCAAAATCTAAAAACTGCAAAATCTCTTCAAAGAAAGAATGTAACAATCAAACTTTGAAAATTTTTACATTCAGTGAAAAATTTACAATGAATCGTTAGAAGACGTAAAGGAAGGCCCAAATTTGAAAAAATTTGCGTAGTATAAAAAATGATTAACAGTGACATGATTTTTGAAATAGAGACAGACGGTATCGATTAAATTTCTCGTCATGTTTCGTTGTGCACTCAACATGACTTTTATTAATGTTTCAGTAGAGTAAAACTCAAGGAATATTTCCTCAACAAATCATATTTCGAAAATCCAAAAATTGCCATTTGTATAATTCTGAAGACTGAGATTGAAATCGAAGAATGTATTTTAATTGATCAAATTTTCACTATTGTAACATAACAAACACCATCTTGACCACTGAAAATTTTTCAATAGGTGCCGTAAACTTCTGGTGGGTTATAAACCTTGCTTCGATAAAATTAACACAGCCCAAAGAATTTTGGAAGAGACTCGAATTCGTCTTTGCTAAAAATAGCTTTTCAGATTAGTAGTATCTACTGGTAAAACTCATCAAAGCAGAGCGAATTGCAATCCTAAGCGAATTAACAAAAAATTCTGCCTATACGTAGATTACTCTAAAAATTAAAACAAATCATTTTTTTCATATAATACGAGTAGACATACGAATAAAAGATTTCGCTCCATGCAATGAAACAAAAAATTTTCATAGTATTAGGCAAGCATTGCCAAGCTCACAAACGTCTTTTTTCATTATTTTGAAAAGAAAAAAATAACCTTAAAAAGGGAGCAAAATGGTAAAAGAGTTAACGTTTTACGGAAAAGACTGCTTTGTACTACAAACTGCTTTAGAGTTTTAGGATTAAATTCAGTAAACGAAAATTGCAGTAAGATAGTGCAATAGGTGGAAGCTCGCCTAAATACTGTATAAACCTGGAAAATAGGTGTCAAACCTTCAAAACTAAATGTAATTACAAAAAAAAGCATCCAAAGGCCTTCAAAACTATCTGAATATTGTTTGTTGCTTTATTCCACAATCAATTTATTACGTTATTCTACGTCAAATTTAGACATAAAAATCTTTAAACCATAAAAACAACAACTTGAAACAGCCGCATGTTAACAACAAAAGTTTGCTCACTTAGGGAAAAACATTCTACACCAACATTTCCTGTTCTGTTTCGAAAGATGTTATGAACGAAAAAAAACACTATTTTTCTCAACTCTTCAAACTTTTTCACCGAAACAACTTTTTCGAACATTTTTTACTCTAATCTCTGAAATCCTGTCTTTTCGTTTGCTAATTTATCAAAGAAACAAAATCACAACTCTTCCAGTCGGGTGATAAAAAATGTATGCCAAAATCGTAAATTTGACAGAATATATCGAAATCACCGAATACAAAATTGGTACAATTGTAAAACTGACACAAGCCTTTGGTTAAATATCAGCGATAAAAAAAACATTAGAAACTTAATCTTATTTCTCAGTTTTAGAATTTAGAGCACTCAAAATGCCATGGATTTTAAATTACCTTGTATCTATTGTCTAATGCTTTTGAAAAGTTCGCTTGCGTTGAAAGCTTATGGGACGGTATAGTATAGTCAGTTCCATAAAGTTGCAATGCTATCGAACGTTGAAAGGTCAAAGTTCAAATTTGAAGCATGGAGATATCTAGCACAACATTGCCCATTTGCATGCTCCAAGCTTTTCGAACGTTCGCTTGCGTTGCAACTTTATGGGACTTACTATAGGTCTAATAAAGTTGCAACGCAAGCAAACGTTCGAAAAGCTCGGAGCATGCAAATGGGTTGTGATTTGCTAGATATCTGCATGTTTTAAATTTGAAATTTGACATTTGAAACGTTCGCGAGCGTTGCAACTTTATGGTACTGACCTGTGTGTCCCATAAAGTTGAAATAAACGAACGTTCGAAAACGTTAAAAACAGGCAATTGAGCATTAAATTGGTTATTTGTTTGTCAACGTTTTTTTCCCATAAAACTTCTATTCATCAATTTTTCTATGTTTTAATTTTGAACTTTGACCTTTGAAATCTGTCCAGTGGCTTTTGAAATATTTGTTTTTATCAACTTTATGGGACACGCTATATATAGTCAGTTCCATAAAGTTGCAACGCTATCGAACGTTTCAAAAGCCAAAGTCCAAGTTTAAAACGTGGAGATATCTAGCAAAAGTGCCCATTTGCATGCCCCGAGCTTTTCGAACGTTAGCTTGCGTTGCAATTTTATGGGACTTTACTTTATATAGTCTGTCCCGTAAAGTTGAACAAGCAGCTCGGTAATGTGCGTAAGCACATAAGGTTCCGACCCTCTCATCCACATTCTTGAGTTAATTGGCTGCCAAATGATGAGGAGTTAGAAAACATTCAACAACATACATATCAGTAAATAAACAACCAATTGAGTACAATAATGCCACCCTAGAGGGCCGATGAACGTTGTTGTTAATAGGACAACTAGAATGGACAATGAAAAAAAATTAAACAACAAACATTATTTACGACCAAAAATCGGTGGCTATAATAAATGAAATCATAACAAAATCAAACTCGCATCAGATAAAACCTAAACAAACAATTTGACCTATACTTCATTACAAAAGACAGGACACCTGTCCTCAATGCGACTGTTTAATTGCTCGCACAAAAAGAGCAACGAGCTGAGAAGTTCAAAAATACGTTTCTATTTTTGAAAACAATTATTTTACCACAGATATCAACTGAAATTACTAAAATGGTCGTTTATATGTCCATAGGAAGCAATTAAGACATGTAATTATCCAATGTTTAACTGCGCGAAATTACAAAGCCAATGGAACCTACGATTAGAAAGAAAATAAAATCCTATAAAATATACAAATATAAAAAAATCTCAAATATTTTATGAAATCTCGTAGTAACAGTAGCAATAATGACAAGAAACAAGCGTTTGAGGCTAAAACCTTCATAGATATCAAAATACTGTTCACTGGAAACGTGTTGTGGCTGTATTTACAGGGACTGAGCTACAAATCAACGGAAAAACGTTTCAAAAAATGATGAAGCTCAAAAACCCAAATATTTTTTCGAAAACAAAAACTTTCAAAATTTATAACAGACTTAAAATTTCAACAGACAGCGTTGAATTATATCGTGATACTCCAAAAGCCAAATTGGCCTGTAAATAATGAGACTAAGTAACGACCCTACAAAATGACAAATATATAAAGAAGCCAAAACTTCAAACAATTTTACGAGATCACACTATTTGAGGCACTATAATTATAGGATCATATCTGCAAGAATCGTAAGTTGACACTTTTGTTTTATTTTAACATCAATGAGCTTTCCTTATAAAAGGACTACGAGAAGATGAACAAAATAAAGCCAAAAATTTAACAGTTTAGAAATCTCGAAAACGTTTTGTGAAATCAATGGTCAAAGCCACAGGTCACAACGTACAAACGAGCCCAAAAAAATGTATGAATCAGCAAAGTAATTGCGGTTTTTAATAAGTGAGATTGAGTTAAATGTTTACGCAAATGAAAGCAAAAAGTATACAGCTCGAAAAAATGTTTTTCTTAATTCATTTTTAATGTCATTAAAACAAACAGCTATAAACTGAAATCTTTAAATGGGTTGAGTTATACGTCCTGGGGAAGCAATCGTTATCAGTTATATGGCGTACGTTTTCAGTTATGTGACGTACGACAACAAAAACAGACAAACATAGGCAAAAACAAAAAAAAAATCGATTGAAATTTTGCGAGATAACTGTGTCGCAGCCCAAAAAGCATAAACTATATAACTAAAACAATTACCATATCCAAATACGCTTTGTTCCCAACAATGTGCGTTTTCTTTAATTTTCCTCAGTTCAATTAATCTCAGTCCAATCTTAAGATAATTTGACAAGGCAACAAAATGAACTCAAAAATATGCATTTACGCTCAAAAATGAAAAAAACTTGAAAAAGCATTGTATAAAAAAAGAAACCAATAATTGAACATAAAACCATTACGAACACTAATTTATGACCAACAAGAAATCTGATTCTGCTTTTTTTTACTGAGTCTGCAACCGAAGATAAAAGAGTTAACATAAAAAATAGTGGCAAATTTAAAAAATTAACCGATATTTTCTTAAAACAATTATTTTCAAAGTTAAAACAGACATTAGACAACAACTGAATGATTTGTCTAGACTCATTTATAACCTCTAAAAAGTAACTGGATCTTTGAATGGGGCCAATTAACCGTTGGACTACAACAAAACAGAAAAATGAGAGCAAAATTCAAGAAAAAAATTAAAATTTTTTCTACGAAAACAATTGGTCAGAACCACTAAAATCATGAGCTTATGCTGAAACCGTAAAACAATCCGGTTGCTCCTTGTTTTTTTTAAAAATAGTTTCTCTCAATCATTAAGCTCTGATCTGAATTTCTTGTAAGTAAAAAAAATTACATAAAAACCTCTTCCTAGCGGAAATATTTTAAAAAAATTCGCGCCGCATTAAAACCTAGAAAAACTTTTGTTAGGATCCAGGACGAGATAAAGGTCCGCCTAGATGTTACTGCGTAATCTAACAAAATACTAAATTGTTCAAATGGTTGCGAAAGAGATCAGTTTTACAAAAAATTTTTCAGGTTGTCAAAAATAAAATTGCATTTTGTGCAATTATCGAGTTTTAATTTGCAAAAAACTGGCGAAATAATAATTCCAGAAAACTCAAAGCCAACGGGTATAGAACTAGCACGTTTGTTAGCTTAAAAATAATACGGAAGCAGTTTTAAGGTATCTACTTCCTCAAATTTAAAATGATTGGCCTAAAAAAGCAAATTTGTTCACAAAAAAATGTCGAATTTTGACAAATTAAGCAACAATTCTAGCCAAAAAATTCAGCTCGAAGAATTCAGCAACTCTTTTCAATCTTTAGGGATAAAATCAATAACACTACAGTAAAAAAATGAACAAAATATAGCAAAATTGACGAAAATTAGGTCAAAATTACCGAAAATTTGAATAAAAACAGGTGAATTACGTCACATATTCACAAAACTTTAAACCTCGATAACTCCCTATACAAAAGCAAAAATTCTTTTTAATTCCATATTCTACGGTGGACGCGCTTTTTAATGATACCACTCACAACTCTCTACGATGATTATATCGATCGGCCAAATTTGACTGAACAAAAAAAAACCATTTGAGTATGTAGTTTCTCCCCCACTAAAGTGGGTCGGAACAATTAAACGAACGTTTCAAAAGCCACAGGTTAGAGTTCGGAGGTCAACAGTCAAATTTAAAACATGTTAAAAAATTGATGAATGAAAACTTTAACGGAGAAAACGTTGACCTTCAAATGACCAATTGTTGCTCAATTGCACGTTTTTGGCGTTTTTCGAACGTTCGCTTATTTCAACTTTATGGGACGCGCTACTGCATGTTTTAAATTTGAACTTTGACCTTTGAAACGTTCGATAGCGTTGCAACTTTATGGGACTGACTATATGGGACTGACTATAAAAAGTCGATCAATGTTCCATTTTGAAGTTCACTGTTTCTGCTCTATCGAAAACGTGAATAGCTGAAAAAGACTATATTTGCATTATCAAAGACTCGTGTGAAAGAAGAGTTGTGGCTTTGCGATTACAAGACCTGCGATATAACAAATTTATATGCATTGTACGTTAGTATGAAAACTACGTAGAGAAAAACATTGCTTATATAATATCCAAAAAAGTAATGTAGTCATTCGCGTTATATATTTTCTATAGGTCAGCGTATAGTTAATGTTTATAGCTATATGCAGACAAAAAGGAAATTGTAGAGCAGTGTGGCTGTCGGCGTAAAACAGATTTATGGTTGTAATTTTATTCCCGGTTTATAACTCCTTAACTTTTCCTTATTTCTAAACTGCCCATTCCTGTAAAGCCATAAAAGCTATAACGTTTTCGCAACTTATCATTTATACACGCGTCCTTGAGCGCGAGCGTGAATACTTCAGTGCACGAGTGTGATTAAATTAGAGGGTTACAATTCGTTACAGTATTGAGCGTTACTATCGAGCAGCGAAAGGATCAATTATTCAATGAGGACGTCAATGTGTACATAAGGTGCGTATGAATCATTTTTGACCCAGGTTGAGAGGTCGACGTTATGGAAAGGCAAAGTTTGGGGGGGGGCGGGGTATGACGTTTTTTTCTTGATTTCGATCTTTTTATATGGTCGATCACCACTGTTGTGGTTGACCATGGATTGACCAAAACTGGTACCGAAATCCAAGTGTAAACCAATACTACCCAGGTTTTGGTCCAGACCCAAATTGAGCTATGATCAGACTATCCAGAGTGAAATGACCTCTGATCAGACTTTCCAGACCGAAATTACCTCTGATCAGACCTTCCATACCAAAATGATCTCTGATCAGACTTTCCAGACCAAAATGTCCTCTGATCAGACCGAACCCAGACCTTTGTCCAGACTATGGTGCGCTTATGATCAGACCCCAATTCAGACCATTGTCCAGACTATAAACAGACTATGATCAGACTTTCCAGACTAAAGTGACCACTTTTTAGACCAAAACAAGACCTTTGTCCAGACTATAGTGCGCTTATGATCAGACCCAAACTCAGACCATTGTCCAGACTATAAACAGACCATGATCGGACCATCTTCAGACCATGGTCCAGACCTTAATCAGACTATGATCAGACTCAAGTGCGCTCAAAATAGTCTGATCAGAGTAAGATTTTAATTATGAACAAATCTCTTAAATTTGCTATAATATATTCATTTCATAAAAACTGGTGTTTGCAGTATTAGAAACATCTAAGGAAAAGCCAATTCTGAAAGTATTGCTAATGAAAACGAAACCGAACTGTTGAGGAAAAAAATTATTTACTATTCCCCTTAGTTCATATTTCTGACTCAATGGATGAACTTAGAAAGCTTTCCACAAGAAACGTTGTGGTCTTCAGTTAATCAAAATTTCTTCTTGAGGGGACCGGCCTTTGCTATCAGCTGGACTCCTCGTTTTTGATCAGAGTCATCGAACTTTTGATGAGTCTCTGATCGGAACACTGCTTTATTGTTGCCTCTTGTTAGAGCCAACATCCCTCAATAAAAAAACAAGAAAAAAATGAAAAAATAATGCACCAAAAAATAATAAATTGATCGGACTCAAGTGCGCTTGAAACGGCCTCTGATCAGACTCAAGTGCGCTCGAAACGGCCTCTGATCAGACCGAACCCAGACCATGGTTCAGACTAAAAAGACTATGATCAGACTTTCCAGACCGAATTGATCTCTGATCAGACCAAACCCAGACCATGGTCCAGACTAAAAAGACTATGATCAGACCGTCCAGACCGAATTGAACTCTGATCAGACCGAAATCAGACCATGGTCCAGACTATTGTGCGCTCGAACCGCTTTCCAGACCCTGTAATTTCGGTCTGGGAACACAGGGGTGTGCGCTCGATTGGGTCTGATCATAGCTCAATTTGGGTCTGGACCAAAACCTGGGTAGACAATTGCAAAATTTGGCTTCGCTTTCTTGCTTTTCAAGCATACAGTAGCAGCTCAAAATGACAGGCAAATGCCTCAGAAGCGAATCAGTTTAGGCGGAGTGTATCATAAAACTGTACGTCAGGTGTTCGAACTCAAGTAGAGGCGGTCAGAAGTGGAATTTTTGGCTCTGAAAAAAGGTGACTCCGGTTTGACAAATTGTATAATTGGCCTGACAATTAGCCAAAAAATGAACCGAATCAGCATTGAATTGCAATTGTAATTGAGAAGACTGGCGCAGTACTGATATACACTTGAGTTTCGGTACTGGAATCACATTTTCGTAGCCAAAAAGAAAACGTTTCATAATTTCGTAATTTTCATGTGCAGAAGGTATCCATCGGTTGGTTTCAAACAATTGAGAATAAAATCCGGTAATAGTTACTTGACTCCGCTTGAAGTCACTGCCCGGGTCGAGAAATTTTGGAAAAAATTATGAAAGAAATGCGCTGAAGTGCGCTGATTTTTCAAAAAGTTCAGCGCAAAAACCTTACATAAAAATGCGCTGAAATGTACTGAAATGCGCTAAAACTTTGCAAGAAACGCGCTGAAAACCACAGTTTTCAAAAAATCTCTGATTGAGACTCGAACCCTGCTCTCCGGTGCCGTAGCCGGAACTCAAATCAACTGCGCCATTGGTTCCCCTGAAATTCTTCCAATTTAATTTGATTTTATATTAATAAACAGTTTAGGAAGAACTGCGCTGAAATTATGTAAGAATTGCGCTGAAAATTCAGCGCATTTAAATATTTTCAGCGCAATTTTTTTAGAAAAAAGAAATCGTTAACCTAAAAGCGATATTTCGTTGAAATGCGCTGAATCTTAAAGAAATGTAATCCAATTTCAGCGCATTTCTTAAATTTATTTATTGGATTTAAACGCTTTTTGACACCGATTCCTGAATTTCGAATCATTTAATTAAATGATTGGGAATTCAGGAACCAGTGTCATAAAGTGTTTAAATCCAATAAATTTAAGACATTCGCATTTCAGCGCATTTCAGCGTAACATGTGGAAGATTTTTTCGCTGAAAAATTTGAAAATCAGCGTTTTTCAGCTCATTTCAGCGGTTTTCAGCGCATTCATTCAACTCATTTCTTACAATTTTAGCAGCACATTCAGCGCATTTCTTACAAAACAATGCGCTGATACGGCATTGACATCCCGATCCGGTTGAGAACCTCTGGCGTTTATCGAGAACCGCAAATTGGTTCGAGATGTTAAGTCATAATTTCGAAGTAACTTATGCAGAGTCACGTAACGATGCTTAAAACACTATCGTGCACATTTTAGTATGCCGAAAGTCTGCAGTGCCAGAAGTTCCTGTTAGCCAGAAGTTTACTTTCGTAATTTTAAAACGTGCGTGTTTCGTGTTTTTAGAATGGTTACGTGAATGCAGAAGTCAAGTCATTTCGAGATTTTGACTTTATATCGCGAACTGCTTCGCGGTTCTCGATATACACCAGAAGTTTTCGGTGACTTCAAGCAGAGTCACGTAACCATAAAACGTGGAACGCGTAGTTTTTAAAAACACGGTAGTCAACTTCTGGCTAAGTAGCAACATCCGGTATTTTCTGGAACTGCAGCTTTTTCAGCTTTTTAAAAGGGGCACGTGAGTGTCTTAATTCCGGTTAACTAATTCAACACACTCGCCTAAAATTATGCAGCTGCTACATAAAGTAGAATATGATCAAATGTAATCGTGAAATAAAAAAGACATTTAATCCGTTATTTAAAAAAATGACTCCATGTAGATAATTTTCTAAAACGATAGATGAACTTCAGCAGTGAATTGAGCTGCCTAAAATAACGAAAACATTGCAGAAATTTATCTTCCTCTACAAAATTAGTTGAAAATATTGATTGCATCGGGCACACCACTACACTCATTAACAAAATCAAGCGTTCAAAAAGCAGTTTTAAAAGTTATAACGAAATATAATTTGGCTCTTTTCTTCCAAAATTAAATGCCTGTTAAGATTGTTTATATGAATCGACGCCTAATCACTAGAATTTTAACAGTTTTCATATGCAGGAAAGTGATAAATACCGGTGAGCAATATCGAGATACAGGATTGCCAGTTTTCTGCTATAAGCAATTAACTGAACATAATTTGAAATCTGTTCAACTCTATCAGGCCTAATCATTAATTTATTTTCAGCAGAAAAATGCATTATGAATTCAATAAGGCCACGCGCAAAAAACTCAAACATACAAAAAAACAATAAATGCTCTATTTCCGATTACGGAAAACTGTAGTGGTGTATCTAGATTTCAAGCAGAAGTATTTTCCATTCTTTAAGATAGAGCTGTTAAATGTTAGAACAAAAGTAAAAGGGCACATAAATGTCAAGAAATACGTTTCTGAAAAAAAATTATTTTGCTATCTAATTTGATAAAAAACGTTTACCACTGTGCATAAAACTAAGATGAGGACAAATCTCGGCAGGAACGAATTTTGAGGAATCTTACTAGGCAAGCCTCAGAGCTGTAAATTCCTATAAGATAAGCTGCCATCTAGATGACTCGTATATTTTTTCTAAGTTAATCACTCTAATTTTAATTTCTTACCCGTTTGAGCTCCAATCTGCAAGTTCTAACAATGTTAGCTATGCTTTGTAGGAAATTTTTAAGTCACTACGAGTTATAAATCCAGGCCTACCCCAGGTGCACAATGGTCCGTATATCCTAAAAATTATCCATTAAAGGCTAATTATGAAAAAAAAGTTTTTGGAGTTTCTAACGCGCATCTTTTTCTTTGTCGAAAAACTGCTGTGGGGCAGATAAATTTTGAAAACCACTTTACTTTAAATACTGCTTTAAACATAATTTTTGAACTCGACTTGGTTCAAGTTTAATGGGAATTTTTGACTGATACTAATTTTGGTTCGTAAAAGATGACAGCTCTTGATTTGTATCTCTGAAACAAGACTGTTTTTGAACGTTTTGGACTTTAATTCCCAAGAGGGGTGACCGCTTCGATTGGTGTCTCTTGCAAAAAACCATTGCGAGTTTTTAAACTTAATTTGTAAGAGAACCACTTTTTTGGTACCTGGAACAAAACCGTTTTTAGAGAGATGACTACTTCTAATCGTTGCCTCTCCATAAAGACTTTCGTATCGTTCTGAATGTAGTTTTTCAGTGATAACTGCTTTTGATCGCTGTCTCCGGAAAAAGGTTTCTTGGATCCCGTATCTCTGGAAAATGACGTTTTTTAAACGCTTTAGAAGAGATGATCGTTTTTGTTCTGTATCCAAGGAAAAAAGGACTGTTTTCGAATTTAATGCTTAAAAGATTACCATTTTTGTTAGGTTAGCGATCTGTGCAGAAAATCGTGTTTGATCGTTTTTGATTTTAATGCAAGAGAGATGAGCACCACTTTAATTGATAGCTCTTGAAAAAAAAAACATTTTCGATCGGAAGTTATATAATAAGGCCATTTGGATCCTCTGAAATATCCTGAAATATCCGCGCTTTAGGTCCTCGTTTGAAATCATCATTTTAATGAATGGTTTACAAAATTCGCCTCTGCATGTTGCGCTGAAAAGCAGAAACCTAAAAACTACTTGTCATGAAATGTCATTTATATTTTGGAGAAAATTTGAACTGCAATTGTTCTAGAGTTGCTCTCGTTTCAAAATTATCAGAGCCTACTTTTAATTTGATTGACGTCTCAATTTTTAGGTTTCTTCAATTGGATGATGGTAAACAATGGTCTCCTTAATTGTTTTACAGGACTGCGCACGAGGACAGTTAAGTAGCCATTGACATATACACGACACGATGAAACGACAAACAGCGCAGGGTTTGGCTCTTTTATCCTCAGGCGCACTTTGCTATTCAACGGGGTCTCTATGCTTTGCAAAATCAGCTGCACAGTCTTCCCAAGTCAACACGTGGGTTGGTATTTTGGGCACCCCTTTCTGCATTTTCCTATTATCACTTGATAAAGAATTCTCCCCTATAGATTACATTACAGACCCAAAATTATATCTATGCTTGTTAAATGGAATTCTGTTTGGGGGGGCAGCTATTGTATTGCATTTTTGGTCGTTGGAATTTATTTTGCCTTCCGATAACAACATGATTGTAGTATTTTTCCACATTGTCGGATCAATTTTGATGCAGTTTCTCGAGGACCGCCAAACTCCCTCTTTGTTAACATTCGTTTCTGTTGTTCTTGGTTTCATTGGGACATTCTTTGTGTGTAACCCGAAGGATCTGTTCACGAAGAATATTCTAGAAGCCGAGAATATGAAAGGCGTAGTTCTGGTGGCTTTAGCTGGATTATCTTTCGCAGCCATGTATGGAAATAGCAGAAAATTTGGAAAAATATCGCCAATATGGAGTGTTTTAGGGATCTGTTTCTTCGAGCATAATTTGTATATGCATTGAATATTTTCTTAAGGAGAACAAAAAATTAGTAACTGCATACATAATAATGAACCTACGTTTTTGGCTTAGACATAACGCCCAGTCAATTCTAGTTATCAAATTTAGTTGCTTTCCATTATGAGAACTTATTCAGACCTATCATTGTGTCACGTTTTACACTTGTGCATGTTTTGGCTAACAATTGCGATCCAAATTTAAGTCTTGTCCAAGACTCGTAATTTAAGTTTAAGTCCAAGTCTTGGCTAACCCGATTTTTTTGTTTGGTATATGTTGGTCAAATCAGTGCTTTTAAATCATTATCGAAGCTCCACAATTTCTGCAAACACATCACTTTGAAGATGTTTGTTTTGAATAACATCCTCCTACTGTTTCTACTCAATTGAACTTCTACGCAGAAGTGAGAATCAGGATTAAAAATAATTTACGTCCTTGGTGCGAAAAAATGTTGACCGCAATTTTACATTGTGCAACCCTATTCAAAACAAATCAAAAGCAGTTGTCGAAAACATCAAATATTATTTGTTAAGAAACTGAATTGCCATTTTTAGCCTATTGTAGCGCAAACTTCTACACTTTTCTACATTATCGTTTTACAATTGGACAACATAGACCACAACTAATTTTTTCCACAGCTGCTTATGACATATGTTTGGGAAATGTGACTGCCAATGTCTCCAACATTATTCTAATCTAAGTTAGGACAGCTTGCTAATTAAAAAATTTTGGGAAATAATTTTAATCTGAACTACTATTTTCACAAGAAGCACAAAAGAAAAATTTTATCATTACCGGCATGAATTGTTGGTCTTTGGAATTTCTTGTTTGGGACCTTTGAAAGATCATCAACAGGTTATTGCTCTCGTAAAAACATATAAAGAGTACAATTGTGTTGGTGTAAATGAAATCTCTATAGTAAATTGCATTTAAAACACCTATAGTACTAAAAACTACATGTTAACGCGTATTTTTTTTTTATTTTAGCAAAAAAAAACAATGTAAGCACTGTTCCGAGCAGTAGACAATGTTTTTTGATGGAGAATTGAATTTAAAACTCCCGACCAAACCAGTTTAGCGATATGATGTGTTTCACATTGCTGCTGCTAGTGTGAACTAGTTTTTGAACAGTTTAGTTCATTAAAAATAAATTTATTTTTTTAAATCTTTGAATATCTTAAACCAAACGGGAGGGAAAAATTTTTCATTGAAAAAATCCAGGTTTTTTAAGACTACCAGTTTTTGCCTTTTTTTTTCAAATTCGCTATTTCAAATTTTTTCCATTGAACGTCTTGTGGGCTGGCGCAAAAAATAGTGACAATACCTCGTAACAAATTTCTAATCCATAACTAATTGTTCCGACCCTCACTTTAGTGGGGAGGGAGGAACTATATACTCAACTGGATTTTTTTTGTTCAGTCAATTTTGGCCGATCGATATATTCATCGTCGAGAATTGTGAGTGGTATCATTAAAAAGCCCGTCCAGCGTAGAATGCGGAATTAAAAAGATTTTTTCGATTTTCGTTTTTTACAGGGAGTTATCGAGGTTTAAAGTTATGTGAACATTCGACTGTTTTTGTTCTCATTTTCACTAATTTTTGCTAAAATTTGGCACAATTTCGCTAATATAATTCAAAATAACTTAAAATTTTTAACGGCAGATTGTTGTTGTTACCGTTAGAGATAGAAGAGCGTTGCTGAAGCATTTGATTGAATTTTTTTTGGCTAAAATTTTTTATAATAGTTTCAAAAATCAAACTTTTTTAATCAAAATGGCACAAAATATGCTTTTTTTGGTCCACTTTGATAAAGTTTGCCAGACTTAGTGACCTAGAAACCTTAACACAGACTCACTAATCTCAAAACGAGCGCTAGTGGCAATTAGGCTACGTATGACAGTCTTTTGGAATTAAAACTTTGCTGTTTTTTGCAGATTTAACTTGATAATTATACAAAATGCAACGTTGTTTTTTTTATTAATATTTGAAGAACTCCAATCAAAAATTGGTCTAATTCGCAAACACTTGGAACTTTTGGTCGGTTTGCTGGGCGCGCGACAAAATCAGGGAGGGGTTCGATAATATCATGGATTCTTAGAATCAGACTTTTTGGTTTTTATTTTGATGCTGCCTTTTTTCAAAATATTTTGCTTTTGTTTTAATGTTAATTACTGGCAAAATTTTTTGTTCAAAGCTCCATTAATGACAGCTACAATTTACGTGAATTTGAGGTTGAAAGTAGTTACAGTTTTTTTTTCAGAGAACCAAAGGGTTTTTATGGCTTTGAGGAAGTGTTTTAGTAAAATTTAACTGAATTCTTGTCTTTCGCTTTCAATTGTTATTTTTTTTCGGTGTGATTTTTAAATTTAACCACTCAATGATCTAAATTTCTTCCTCAATAGATGCAGGTGAACCTTTCCTATTCATTCGGTTGTTACCTAATGCCTCTTATGTTATTGAAAGTATTTGTTTTAAGGAAATTTCTGTGATTTTTTGAACTTGTCACTTTTTGTATTATTTTAGCCAACATTGTGCTTATTCTCAGGAAGTACAGGTAACCTTTTCCTCCTTATAGAATAACAACTAATTTTGTGGCCGATTGTTTTAACAGAAGGTTTTCTGGCTTTTGATACTACGAGTTTTCATTCAAAATTTTCTGATTTTTGTGCACTATTACCCATTTTTGCTGTTGTTTTTCTTTCTTTTGTAAATTGTCACATTGTTTAATAATCTAACTGAAAAAAGCTTTACAACATTTAAAACTGAACATATTTTTGTTTTCATAACATATGGTTTGAAAGGCTGCGACACCGTTCTCTTGCAGAAATTGGTAGATTTTTTTATTTTTGCCCTTTATTTGTTGTTTATTTTTGTTGTCATATGCCAAATATTGTGTAATTAAGGGTCTTAATGGCCAACTATAGATAAAAAAATGAACTTTTTATTTGATATCGGTAGATAGCTAATGGTTATTTTGACTTTCTAATTAAATATCTAAAAATAGAGTAATAGATCATTTTTCGTTCTGGTTTGCGTTTTTTTCTTCGTATTTTATTAAATTGTATCATTTTCGTAAATTAGCCTCATTGTTTAGAGCTCTTTCTAATGTTTTGTTGAATCAAACAATAATTTTTCTGTTGTATAAACGTTTTAAATGATGTCTTCAGGGCTTAGGCAATTTGTTTCAGCAGAATTTTGTGAAGTTTAGTTATTTTTCAGTTTTCGTGGTTCTTTTTGTTGTCATTTTGTGATAATCGTTTTACAAAAAGACGTTATGATGATCAACGAGGACGCAAATGAAGATGTTATATTCTCGCCGTTAATATCTTATAAATTTAATGGCTTGAAAACTGTGGTTTCTTAAAATTGTTTGTGAAACTTATTAGTTCAGCTTGTATTTTATGTTAATTTATAGTAATATCATTTAGTCTCATTAATAGCTGTCGCGATTAGTTTTCCAAGTAGTTGCACGACAAATTGTCTACTCTTTTAGTCGAAAGCTTTTGTTGGCTATGAATTTTGAAAATATTTGTTTTTTATAAAAAAGTGATAGATTTTGCGATCTGCCAATTTTATTTCTGTTGAATTGTAGTTAAGATCTCTATTTACAATTCACATCATTTATCTACTGAAATACAGTGTGCTTTTCATAAAGGTTTTATTTTCCTCAAATGGTCTTTCTTCTTGGAACAACCAGTTTTCATAAAACCAACTTTAGTGATTTTTGTATAATTGCCCCATTTTTGTAGGTTCTTGTTTTCTTTACAGTATCTCAACAATATTGGCGTCATTTGATTTACAATTGTTGTCACCTGCAAAAAACGCAAACGAGGATTTTCATTGTTTTTAGTGATCAACCTAATATTTAATTGATTGGGGGGACATCGTTTTCGTGCAATCAGTGTCGTGCAAATTTTTCGTTTTCGCTTGTATTTGTCGTTCTTTTTGTAGTCGTATGACATATCCTGGATAATGAATGGCCTCAGTCGCTCTCTATTGAGGTTTAAAAGATTCTCTCAATGATTTCATTTGATGCGTAATGTTTCTGATCAGTTCGAATTTATTTCTTTTTTCAAAAAAGCAATATTTTAATAAACTTTGACCCTTTTTCACATTTCTAGTCGACTTGTTGCCAAGTCGCATTGAGGAAAAGTCCCATATTTTGTTCCAAAAAAGTACCGGTTAATCTTCTAAGTATAAATTTTATCTGATGCCATTTTGATTTGGTTATTAGTGGTTTTCAGAAAATGGACAAGGAGTTTTGGTCGAAATTAATATTTGTAACTATTTGATTTTTATTGCCGTCTTTTCTGGTAGTCATATTATTGTAGCCACAGGTCTCATAGGCACTCTAGAGTAGATTTTTTTATTTTTTTAGTAGTTTGTTGGACGATATGTTGATAGGTTAATTTTTTTATCTCTTCCTCATTTGGTAGACAATTAAGTGAAAAATGTTGATGAGCGGGGTCGGAACTTAATGTGCGAACGCACATTACCGAGCCGCCTTGTTTGTTCTCACGCGTCATCTCTGTCCACAGATGCAGTATCTAATAACTAAGATAGTGTCAATCAGTTTCAATTAGACTGAAATGAAAGAACCTTTTTGCTTATTGCTTTCAAAAATGTACCTCTCTCCACTAATTGTGGATTAGGAAGACAAGCAGTTTCGCATTTAGCATATCACTGTTCACAAGAACAATTAAGTTTTTGAATTTGGTCTCGAGAAAAGAATTGGTCTCACTAATAACTTTCAGGTAAAAAGTTTGAGGCTAATTACATGCTCTAAATTGTGAAATTGGGTTGCTATCATTGATAATACTTGTTTATTGACATTTGTTATTTATTGAAATTTGTTGTTTCGGACATTGGCAATGTAAAAAGTTTTATCAATGAAGGTTCATATTGAAACTTGATAAGTTAACACATTATCCATAGACTTGTTGAACTTTTTATTCAGAAAGGCGTAATCGATTAAAAGCACGCTGTTTTGTTTGCTTTCATTTAGTCTAAACTTTGTTTGTCAAGACCAAAAATACACATTTTTTTACTCAACATTCTGCTGATACGCGGCAATTTTGTGCTATGAACTTTCTTTTTTTTTGCTCTTTTTTGAGTTTAATTTTACCAAAAAATTATAAAAATTAAAGAGGCCCAAAAAGATTTTCTGAATTACTTGACTTTCAAGGTGGGCGTTCAGTGTTTATGACCGAGTTTGTACATTGTCAATAATTGTGTTCCTAAATGTGTTTTAATCGGAGAAGCAGAAACAGGTCCTCTCTTTAGGTTTAACTATCGGAAGTTTTGCGTGTGGATTATTATCATATCGACCGTGGTTGGCCTCAAATCGAAATGACTGTTCCCTACTGCCTCATATTCTTGCTCTGGGTGCCTCATCATTTCAAGTACTGACTTTGGGCTTCAACTTAACGGGAGCTAAGGAGAAAAGTATTACAGTTACTGCTGTAGCAGTTATTCAATTATTATCACCCGTGTTCAGTTTTATAATGCAGCTTTTTATTTTTTCACACATTACAATATGGAGGTCGGCAATTGGCATAGTTTTCATTATTTTGGCTGTCGCAACTCAAGTTATTGTTTTGAGACGGAGAGAAAGAAGATTGTTACAAGAGGCAGCCCCAGAAATTGAAATGGAAGCTGAAACCTCCAAATGTTAGATAAAATTATCAAGGAGAAACTTAATATAATCAGCACAGAGAGCTTCTGAAACTTTTTCGAAAAACCTGTACAGTAATTTGAAAGCCTTGTAAGTAAAGCTTGGTAAGCGATTGAAAAAAGTATTATGCAACAATGCACAGGGCTCATGAAAATACATCAGATGTACTGTTGTAAAATGGTATCATTGTCTTTCTATTAATCAAAAGCCAAAGTTTTAACCAAAAAAAGTCATTCGATAAAGTAGAATAAAGACATCGAAGGGATTATATCTTGAATTAATAGCAATCAAAGTCAGGTGAGCCGTGGAACTCCTAAGAGGACCTGTCGATCCAATGACCCCACACAATTGGTTGGACCATTCAGTCTGTTTATTCTCTTCAGTTCCACAAATACATGTAAAAGGGCCTTAATTACATCATGGAATGTGGCGGTAAGAGAAAAATTTTCTATTATATCGCCCGATTTCATAAGAAATCAAGTCATGTTTTTCCGCAATCGGGAGTCTAAGTTTCCTTTCTTCAAGTCATCGTTGTGAAAATTTTGAATTTCCACATATAGTTTCCTTGCTTTCGCGCGCTATGTCGCTCACAATCAACAATCAGGAACGCCAAAGCCCATTTGCGTATGCAATTTATACTACACTGAACGTCAAAACTAATTTAGCACCCCCTAGTTTACGAAGTAAAATTCAATTTTTGACGAAATGTTGTATCTTGTCATATTCCGGAAAAAAATTACACCACGTATCTATTTGTATAGTAGTTTTGCTTACTTATTGCCCGGGCCGAGGAATGAGCGGAAAAAAAATGCAAGAAATGAGCGGAATTTGAGCGGACAGTTTAGCAAATTCCGCTCAAAGCCCTTACATTTTTTTGACCGGAATGAGCGGAATTTGAGCGGAAAAAAAAATGCAAGAAATGAGCGGAATTTGAGCGGAATAAAAAATGCAAGAAATGAGCGGAATTTGAGCGGAATCAAAAATGCAAGATATGAGCGGAATTTGAGCGGAATCAAAAATGCAAGAAATGATCGGAATTTGAGCGGAAAAAAAATGCAAGAAATGATCGGAGAGACGTTTCGACCGCACTTTTGTCTGATCAGAGGACGTTTCGAGAGCTGAAATAGGTTAAATACTGTCGGAAAAAATCTACAGTTGAACTAACGAACAACTCTTTGAGATTTTCCAGTATGTTTTGGGTGTGTTCCCCTCCTCCTTTTCTCAACCGGGCTGGGGACCGGCTACGGCGGAGTTACAAACAAACAACTATAGGAGAATTGAGCAGAGCTAGCTAAAAAAACTAGGCTCGAAAAGCTCTCTCCAAAACAGAAACACTAAACAGACCAGACAAAGTATAAAATAATAATAAAAGTATAATAATGTCATAAATATAATAATAAATATAATAAAGATTAAAACCAGAATGAAACAAGGAGGTTCGTTTATGTGCGACTGCACATAATGTTCCAACTATTCTCATTGTCGAACTTTTTTTCTATACAAGCTAAACCAAAAAATGTTTTTCCACTACAACCCACACAAAAAGTCGGACTCCTACGTTGCTTTTCGTTAGCATTCGACAACTCTAAGATCCGATTGAAAAAAAAGACGTTTTAAAATAAAATTTTCAAATAAGCGAAAAATCCAACTAAGAGACTAACTTTTTTTCTATACAAGCTAAACCAAAAATTGTTTTTCCACTACAACCCACACAAAAAGTGGGACTCCTACGTTGCTTTTCGTTAGCATTCGACAACTCTAAGATCCGATTGAAAAAAAAGACGTTTTAAAATAAAATTTTCAAATAAGCGAAAAATCCAACTAAGAGACTAACTTTTTTTCTATACAAGCTAAACCAAAAATTGTTTTTCCACTACAACCCACACAAAAAGTGGGACTCCTACGTTGCTTTTCGTTAGCATTCGACAACTCTAAGATCCGATTAAAAAAAAAGACGTTTTAAAATAAAATTTTCAAATAAGCGAAAAATACAACTAAGAGACTAACTTTTTTTCTATACAAGCTAAACCAAAAAATGTTTTTCCACTACAACCCACACAAAAAGTGGGACTCCTACGTTGCTTTTCGTTAGCATTCGACAACTCTAAGATCCGATTGAAAAAAAAGACGTTTTAAAATAAAATTTTCAAATAAGCGAAAAATCCAACTAAGAGACTAACTTTTTTTCTATACAAGCTAAACCAAAAAATGTTTTTCCACTACAACCCACACAAAAAGTGGGACTCCTACATTGCTTTTCGTTAGCATTCGACAACTCTAAGATCCGACTGAAAAAAAAGACGTTTTAAAATAAAACTTTCAAATACGCGAAAAATCCAACTAAGAGACTAACTTTTTTTCTATACAAGCTAAACCAAAAATTGTTTTTCCACTACAACCCACACAAAAAGTGGGACCCCTACGTTGCTTTTCGTTAGCATTCGACAACTCTAAGATCCGATTGAAAAAAAAAGACGCTTTAAAATAAAATTTTCAAATAAGCGAAAAATCCAACTAAGAGACTAACTTTTTTTCTATACAAGCTAAACCAAAAAATGTTTTTCCACTACAACCCACACAAAAAGTGGGACTCCTACGTTGCTTTTCGTTAGCATTCGACAACTCTAAGATCCGATTGAAAAAAAAAAGACGTTTTAAAATAAAATTTTCAAATAAGCGAAAAATCCAACTAAGAGACTAACTTTTTTTTCTATACAAGCTAAACCAAAAAATGTTTTTCCACTACAACCCACACAAAAAGTGGGACTCCTACGTTGCTTTTCGTTAGCATTCGACAACTCTAAGATCCGATTGAAAAAAAAAGACGTTTTAAAATAAAATTTTCAAATAAGCGAAAAATCCAACTAAGAGACTAACTTTTTTTCTATACAAGCTAAACCAAAAATTGTTTTTCCACTACAACCCACACAAAAAGTGGGACTCCTACGTTGCTTTTCGTTAGCATTTGACAACTCTAAGATCCGATTGAAAAAAAAGACGTTTTAAAATAAAATTTTCAAATAAGCGAAAAATCCAACTAAGAGACTAACTTTTTTTGCTATACAAGCTAAACCAAAAATTGTTTTTCCACTGCAACCCACACAAAAAGTGGGACTCCTACGTTGCTTTTCGTTAGCATTCGACAACTCTAAGATCCAATTGAAAAAAAGACGTTTTAAAATAAAATTTTCAAATAAGCGAAAAATACAACTAAGAGACTAACTTTTTTTGCTATACAAGCTAAACCAAAAATTGTTTTTCGACTACAACCCACACAAAAATTGGGACTCCTACGTTGCTTTTCGTTAGCATTCGACAACTCTAAGATCCGATTGAAAAAAAGACGTTTTAAAATAAAATTTTCAAATAAGCGAAAAATCCAACTAAGAGACTAACTTTCTTTCTATACAAGCTAAACCAAAAATTGTTTTTCCACTACAACCCACACAAAAAGTGGGACTCCTACGTTGCTTTTCGTTAGCATTCGACAACTCTAAGATCCGATTGAAAAAAAGACGTTTTAAAATAAAATTTTCAAATAAGCGAAAAATCCAACTAAGAGACTAACTTTTTTTCTATACAAGCTAAACCAAAAATTGTTTTTCCACTACAACCCTAACTGAGTTAAAAAAACAATAAACGACACAACTAAAAACAATGACGTTTCAAAATTAAAACAGCAAAAAAGTTAGTTTTTCGTATGGAAATTTGCGAATTTCGCGATTAGCGAATTTTAATCATAGTTATTTTAGATTGGGTCAAAAAGTTGTCCAAATTGAACTAAACCTGGCATGGAGTATCCACTGTATAGGTAGAGTGTAGGGTAAAAAGAATTTTGCTATAGCTTTTCCAGGAAAAAAGTTAGTTTTTCATACGCAAATTCGCGAATTTCGCGATTAGCAAATTTTAACTATAGTAATTTTTGATTGGGTCAAGAAGTTGTCCAAATTGAATCAAACCTGGTATGGAGTATCCACTGTATAGGTAGAGTGTAGAGGAAAAAGAGTTTTTACTATAGCTTGTCTAGAAAAAAGTTAGTTTTTCATAAGGAAAATTCCTATAGTTTCCGAATAATTTTGAATAGGTAACTTTTTAAATAAGTCTTTTTCATCGGGTCAAGAAATTGTCCAAATTGAATCAAACTTGGTATGGAGTATCCGCTGTATAGGTAGATTGTTAAACAAAAAGAATTTTTGGTAAAGCCTGCCTAGCAAAAAAAGTTAGTTTTTCGTATGGAAATTTGCGAATTTCGCGATTCGCGAATTTTAACTATAGTAATTTTTGACTGGGCCAAGAAGTTGTCCAGATTGAATAAAAACTCTTTTTACGCTACACTCTACCTATACAGTGGATACTCCATACCAGGTTTGGTTCAATTTGGACAACTTCTTGACCCAATCAAAAATTACTATAGTTAAAATTCGCTAATCGCGAAATTCTCAAATTTCCATTCTAAAAACTAACTTTTTTGCTAGGCAGGCTATACCAAAAACTCTTTTCGTTTAACAATCTACCTATACAGCGGATACTCCATACCAACTTTGGTTCAATTTGGACAATTTCTTGACCCGATGAAAAAGACTTATTTAAAAAGTTCCCTATTCAAAATTATTCGGAAACTATAGGAATTTTCCGTATGAGAAACTTACTTTTTTTCTAGACAAGCTATAGTAAAAATTCTTTTTCCTCTACACTCTACCTGTACAGTGGATACTCCATACCATGTTTGGTTAAATTTGGACAACTTCTTGACCCAATCAAAAATTACTATAGTTAAAATTTGCTAATCGCGAAATTCGCGAATTTGCGTATGAAAAACTAACTTTTTTCCTGGAAAAGCTATAGCAAAGTTCTTTTTACCCTACACTCTACCTGTACAGTGGATACTCCATGCCAGGTTTAGTTCAATTTGGACAACTTTTTGACCCAATCTAAAATAACTATGATTAAAATTCGCTAATCGCGAAATTCGCAAATTTCCATACGAAAAACTAATTTTTTTGCTAGGCAGGCTATACGAAAAATTCTTTTTGTTTAACAATCTACCTATACAGCGGATACTCCATACCAAGTTTGGTTCAATTTGGACAATTTCTTGACCCGATGAAAAAGACTTATTTAAAAAGTTACCTATTCAAAATTATTCGGAAACTATAGGAATTTTCCGTATGAAAAACTAACTTTTTTCTAGACAAGCTATAGTAAAAATTCTTTTTCCTCTACACTCTACTTATACAGTGGATACTCCATGCCAGGTTTGGTTCAATTGGGACAACTTCTTGACCCAATCAAAAATTACTATATTTAAAATTCGCTAATCGCGAAATTCGCAAATTTCTGTATGCAAAACTAACTTTTTTTCCTGGAAAAGCTATAGCAAAAATTCTTTTTACCCTACAATTTACCTATACAGTGGATACTCCATACCAAGTTTTGTTCAATTTGGACATCTTCCTGACCCAATCTAAAATAACTATAGTTAAAACTCGCTAATCGCGAAATTCGCAAATTTCCGTATGAAAAACTTACTTTCTTGCGAGGCAAGCTATACCAAAAATTCTTTTTGTTTAACACTCTACTTATACAGAGGATACTCCATACCAAGTTTGGTTCATTTTGGACAACTTCTTAACCCAATCAAAAATAACAATACTTTGGCTACGGCAGAGTTACCAACAAACAACTATGGGAGAACTGAGTCCGAGCAAACGGTAAAAATCCGCGCTCTAAGACTCTCCCCAAGTCACAAAACAAATTATAACACATAGCTTACAGGATCACTGGAAAACCGCATTGTTTATTAGCATTCATATACCGCAGTAGGTAAAAGACCTACTGGAAGACCGCAAATTTTTAACTATGTCTATTCCGCAGCAGATAAGAGACCCACAAAAACACCGCAATGTGTTAAATTACTGTACCGCAATAAATAACAGACTCACTGGAAAAGCCGCAGTAGGTAAAAGACCTACTGGAACACCGCAAATTTTTAACTATGTCTATTCCGCAGCAGGTAAGAGACCCGCAAAAACACCGCAATATGTTAAATTACTGTACCGCAATAAATAACAGACTCACTGGAAATGCCGCAGTAGGTAAAAGACCTACTGAAAAACCGCAAATTTTTAACTATGTCTATTCCGCAGCAGGTAAGAGACCCGCAAAGATACCGCACTGTGTTACATGTCTGTACAGCAATAAATTAGTAACAGATTTACTGGAAAACCGCACTGTTTATTAGCCTTCTTCTACCGCAGTAGGTAAAAGACCTACTGGAAGACCGCGAATTTTTTTTTAACTATTTGTCTATTCCGCAGCAGGTAAGAGACCCACAAAGATACCGCACTGTGTTACATTACTGTACCGCAATAAACAAGTACAGATTTACTCGAAAACCGCATTGTTTATTAGCATTCTTATACTGCAGTAGGTAAAAGACCTACTGGAAGACCGCGAATTTTGTTTAACTATTTGTCTATTCCGCAGCAGTAGCGATAAATTATTTCTTAGGCCAATTAGACCAAAAAACTTTATACATTAAAATCAACTAGGATGATGAAATCGCTAATAAACCCTCGAATCGTTGAAACTACTCCTCT
Organism: Convolutriloba macropyga; assembly: GCF_964194025.1. NCBI lineage: Eukaryota > Metazoa > Xenacoelomorpha > Acoela > Convolutidae > Convolutriloba > Convolutriloba macropyga. The sequence goes on from NC_134474.1 coordinate 40,380,475, forward strand.
AAAACGAACTGTCACATCGAATTGTCTTCCTTAAAACATTAAAAACAGCTTCGAGATTTACAATGCTAAAATTAGTCGTGCTCAAAATGATTCAATAAACTCAGTAAATACACCAGATTTCGAAACTCAAACTTAGCAAGTTTTCGCGTTATTGAATTAACACTGACTTGTTTTTTCTCGACAGTTTCTCCGATAACATAAGCAAGCGGTCTAAACAATTTCTCAGCACTTTCGAAAACTGTACCCTGCAAGTCAAGCCTGATAACGTCTACAACATTGAAGCATTCAACATAACATTTAATACTGTTGCTTTCTTCAAAAAACAGAAGTATTTGAGCCGCCTCGGGTGGATCTTCGCGAAGCAGAACGAAGCTGTTTGAATTGGACCTCCTATAACTTAGGGAATCGAGCAAACTTGGAAAAGGCGACTTCAGACGATATCGACAAAACAATCGGGACTGTGGGAATAGTCTTCTAATAAAAATGGTGTTAGTGTTTTCTCCCAAATTGTATCCTTCCCAAAACTCCATTGAAACTGACGATTTATTAAGCTTTAATTTAAGCGCGTCGTCTTTTATTCGTGAGCATTCAATCTCTTTTTTTTCTAATATATCGCTGAACAAGAAGATTACAGATATTCACTGTTCCTGTGACAGGTTGTATCAAATGATGGTTAGCAGATTCAAATGACATTGCGGACGTCACCCAAAGCGGTCCAAACAATTTCACTTGCCATGCAAGATGACGTAGAAGGTGAAAATTAATAGAATCGAAAGATTTTAGAGGGTACTTCTTGCTCATGCTTAAACAAAAAGCTTCAAGTAAATTACCACACATTTTAGCGTTTTGGTCGGTCTCGTACATCGAACGCAATGCAAAAACAAGATAAGACACGTCACGAATGTTGCTTTTAGAGAATTCGTTTGTTTTTATATGAGGAAAAATGATCGGGAACAAATACAACAGGAAAACTTTCATTTCATTGGCTTTAAAATAGCTTCTATATTTTAGTGCTCTAATTCGCCGCTTAAATTCGTTGGGAGGCTTAAAAATTTCAATTGCGCAATCTACTGATGAAATTGATCCACTCAAGGTCACAAAAAAATCAAGCATATCTTTGGCCACTCCTTTATACAACTGATGCATTGTGTCCACTGGGCTTGTAAGGGGTAAGTTGCTGATGACGTTGAAAAGCTTGGGATAGCCTTTAACCCCGAGAGTATTAATTTCGGGATCAGCCTCTTTGGCTCTCTTAATGTGATCTTTCCTGATATAGAAATCTGCACAAACTTTTTGTTTATTTGGACTGCGCATTTCAAAGGATTTTGAGTGAGGATAAAAGTGTGCCCCGAATCTATGCACACCACGCAGTGTACATATCCAGCAGCCATAATATCCATTAAACTGTTTCATCTGCAAAACTTCAGCTTTACACACAAGATCTGCAACGTGCATTACCGTAACAAACTCAATCTTGTATGTTGTAGAATCGACGCTCACTTCTATTGGCTTCTCTAATTCCAAGCTGTAGTGCTCAAAAATTTTATCCCAATCGACATCTTTATTCCCGTACCAAACGCTTGCTAAGGTGATATTTTTAAAGCTAGACCTCATTATTGGGGGAAGATCAGCAATAGAGATCCAAAGCGGGTAGGCTGATTCAGCAGAAGATTTTCTAACTTTTGCACCATCCGTGTTTATGATGAGGCGTATTCTCAATTTGTTGAAACTAATTAAAGGTTCTAATTTTATATCTGCGTTAGAACTTTTACATTTAGAATATTTAATAATCTGATCAATATTAGTAGTGACTACTCTAGATAAGTGAGTAAAGAAAGACATTAAGATAAGCTCACCCTTAGGATACAAATGATGAGTGAAATTATCTTTTTCATACACTGCTGAAAGAACTTTCTTCACAAAATGATAACTGGGAAAAGTCTTTGAATCATCAATTAATCTTTCTCGCTTTATAAGGTCATATAGAAGCTCGTCCGGTGCAGAATGGTTCGTTGTAATTGAAAGAAGCGACATAACTGAGTTTTGGACTGATATATTGTTCTTCATGATTTCCAGGCCAAAATCAAAACCAGGAACATCAGAATCAGCTACAACATTTATTATCGAGGAGCTGTCTGAAACGGATGAATCGGTTGACGAAGACGATTGAGAATTTGCATCCGATGCAATGAGTTCTGTCTCGGAATCAGAATTTAGGTGAACATCAGTTTCAACTTCACTATTCGCAGTAAAATAAATCTCATCAGAGCTTTCATCAATCTCTTGGGTCTGATTATCAGAAGGCGAGTCAAAAAATCTGGCCTCCCTCTGTGTTTGTGACAATAAGAGAGAAGCTTCGTTAGTTTCAAAGCTAGATAAAAATTTAATGCGTCGTTTCCGCTGTAACTTTGCAGTGCGTTTACGTGAAGTAGAACCCTGGGTCTGCAAATGTTCACTGAACTCAAGATTTATCTCAGGAGTTTCTGAAGTTGCGGCGTCGGATGACACTTGTGTGGGGGCCAACGGCGTACTAGTAAGCTGTGATATTCCAGACGGCACCTCTGTTTCGTCTTCGGAATCATGATGATAGCTTGGAAAATCGCACAAGCAATCCTTGTTACCGTTGCCGAAGAAAGAGTCACCATAGAACACAGTAAGTTCTTCATTAGGCTCGATTGACTTCAAAACTTGTAAACGCACACAAGGATACGGCAGATCGCAACTAAAGCCTTGAAAGTATTTGACATTAGGAGAGCAAGAATGGTTACTAAATCTACAGGATCCAAGTAAAACTTTCTCTGCGCTGTCTCTACTGCTTCGCATAATAGATAATTCCGTCACTTCTGCTCTTAGAGCAGAAGGCAACTTTTCGACAATTCCGAGCGGAAATTCAAGCGGTGTGAACGAAGGCTTTATAACTTTGTTGCTTTTATTGAAGATGCCGAAACCTCCAAATCTATCCGGCAGAAAATGAAAACCTTTTTGGTGGGTCTGTTCATATATTGAGAAGAAAATTCGACTGACCTTATTCAAAACTTTGTCTTTGCTGAGGCGCTCAGAGAAAACATTTTCGCAAGATAAATCCACCATTGCTTGCGGCTCACCCAAATTATTAAGGAATTTTTTCGCTGCAAAGGCATCGCATAAAATCAAATCTTTGACAGAAATCATATCTAAAAACAAATTAAATGAATAGATCTCTCAGGTGAAAATTACATATGAATAACGCATATCACTGATTTCTAAATGGCGTAAGCAAACAAGGGGTAAAAGACGTCTTTGCAATTTAGAAATGTTTCTACCTGTCAAACGGTATAGCTTACTAACTCCGAAAAACAAAATCCATGCAATCCCTTAATTCATCTCTCAGACAAAGACAAGATAAAACGCGAAAATTATTTTAGTTTTTACTCAAAGGATGCATACTACAGTAAAACTCAGTATGAACTAAATAATTGCAATAAATTGATGTCTTCATTATACTGCGATTGAAGTATTACGGATGTATTAATTATAGAATCAAAATTTTGCTCAACTTAGTGGACAAAAAAGAAGGATGGAACATTGCTGCACAAGAAACAGATTCACTCGGATAGGTTTTTGAGTTTTCGGTTATTCAAACACATGTCAAAAGCAATGGACACTCAGATGATAGTTCCGAAGGAGTCAAGAATTGTAAAACAATTACAAAAAACAGCAAAGTAGAAGACACCTAAATCTAATTTAGGAAACGATTATCATCAACTAGCTAGGCATTAGCAACTAATCATAGCTAGGCATTAGCAACTAATCATGTAGTACTGTATTCGAAATACTAAGCAAACTAAGCTGAACCAGTTCACTGATTAAAAATCATTGAAATGTTTACATGGCAGCAAGAGAATATCAGAAGTCTAATCAGTCGAACCCTGTGAAACATTCTTGTCATTTTTTCCTCTGACTGAATCTCTCAGCATTTGATTTACTGAACTTCTAGCAGCTTCATACGCAACAAGAGGTGTTAGCGGGTACTTCTGCTCAATGACAGCTGAAAACCAATAACACAAAATGAAGTTACGTAGCATAAAAAGAATAGGACAGCTACCTAGTCTATCAAAAATTTTAAGACTTTTTGAGCTACTTATTGAAGAAAAAATTATTTTTGAACAGCCGTCAAAAAACTTGCAAGCATTATAATGACAGAAATTACCTCGAAAATTTTCTTGTACATCATCGTCAAGAGCAGTTCGGAAATCCACTTTTTTTGAAAGTTTACGCGGTGAGAGCATCTTGAATTCCAGATCTTTTTTTTCAATTAGTTTAACGGCTAAACTCCTGGCAAAATGCTGTACATCACTGCCGGCAAAAAGTTTCATTAGGTCTTCTCCCTTGTGAATCACAGGTTTGATTGTTTTACTACAAAGCTCCGGATGTCCATCAATACTCATGAAACCATTGACTGCAACGTCGTACTTCTCTTTACTTTTTGATGACTAAATACAGAAGTCAACATTTAGAGAGGAAAAACAACCTAAGGAAACAAAACATTTTCATCAACGAAAAGACGGTAAAACCACAGCTACATTAAAAAGACAAAACCGTTAGCAGAACGTAACCCCGAGAGATGTTTTGACTAGATAAGACAAAACAAACTTACACATTTTGAGATGGCATCGAGAAGGTTTCTGCCTTTCTTTAGCTCAGTGTTCCGTTTCAGCTCAAAGGCCTCGGCAATTGCTTTCATGTTCTCTTCGTGAGAAGCCAGAAAATTTTCAAAGGGATCACAAATTGCCTTACAAAAGTTGGTATCGCGAACAATCGGCGAAGACGAGTGGACCAAGATAGGGTACTCAGGATGTTGAATAGACGGGACCTTAAAAAAATCTTGAGAATGACTGAATGGACAATTTAGTTTCAGAACATAACTTGTTTTTACCCGGAACGGAATCATTTTTAGAACACAGATTTAGATTACTTACGAAAAAGGTTAACGGAAAACGATTACCTCTGAATGCAAGTCTGCTGGTTGCTCATTATTTTTTCCCCCTCCAAGACTAAAATTGGAGACTACGACTGAAGACATGCTATCACGCAAGAAATCGTCATTGTCTCCAGAGGAAACATCATTTTCTTCCATCAAAGGTTCAAGATCGTCATTTTTACTTTTCAGTTCTGACGGATTGGCACCACCATTCAACACGGCAAGATAACAATCCTCGACTCCTTTCAAACTGACCTCTGGCCCCTTGCAAAGAAGTCGACATTCGTACTCCTTAGATTTGAAAGTGAGAAAAATCTTTGAGTCAACTAACATTGTATATTTTTCGCAGTAACTCATTTTTGGCCAAGAATCGCTTACTGGAGTAAGGGTTAAAACACTGATATCGTCGACAAAAATCCATCTAAATTTTTTCTTCAAAAGCATGAGTCTGACAGACTCTTCGCTCTCAAACTCTGAATCGGATTCATTCAATCTTTTTTGAGGATGTTGCCTCAGAATGCGCTGAGAACCTTTTGATTGAGACGCGTCACGCTGACTGGATGAAAATTCCCATGAATCATCAGTTGTTTGTCCCTGACTTGATTTAATGTTGTTCTGCGAGATTTCTGGAAGTTTTCTCAAAATCTTTTTTTCTTTACAATTAATTGCATAACTGAATCTTCGTTTATAAATTCTTCCCATTTGTCTTAAATACTATGGTAGGGAAAAGACACTTGAAGATTACAAAACAAAATGCCAGACCACTGATCATAAATCAGCTAATGTGAGTTCAAAAGAATGTATTGATATTTCTAACTACTTAGATTTGATTACACAATGCATGAAAAATTTGATTGCATCATGTTAACCTCGGAAGAGAGGCACCCACAATTCAGGGCCCTACCGTCTCAAATTTTATAGGATCAGACTTGTTTTATAAAATTTACTCATTTGGTAAACAATTCCCAGTTTGGAAAAGGCCAAAAAACCCGGCAGTGGTTTCCTTTGAAGAGCTCAAAAATTTGAAAAGAAAGATCAATCAGAACATGTTCAGAAACTACAGCGATGGACTAATTGTCTAAAATAAATAGAATACGAGACGTAAAATTTGCCATTTTAAAGCACATTTTGAACTCAAAAGCATCTCAAATAAGTTCAATTATCTAAATTATCTGAAAAACCGTAAAATTTTTACAACATTACAAACAAATGGCACATCGAAATTAAAATTCAGTGGTCTTTGATAAATCTAATTTTTTCGCCATTGATTTTTACCTATCAGACTCTAATAAAACTAATAACATTAGCAGTCTAAAGTAAATAAAAACAAGAACGCATCAAACATTAAGAGCAACAATTAATCCTGAGGAAAATTAGCATAACAGTTGTACGTTCTTTTCTTCACTCATTTTGGTTCAAATCCTTAAACAACTTCTTTTTTCTCAACTGAAATCTTTTGCGATCGTCACCGGCTTTATTGGCTGCCTTCCGGGCTGTGTCATACGCATCTGGGTATTGGTTAGGTGGGAACAACGCGTTGATTTCGGCTACAAACAAAACAAAAAAGTTCATTTTTATTGAATTCTGATATTAGCCTACATTTTCCAGATGAGTTGAAAACTAATAATTTTAAGAGAATTTGGGCAGAAATTTGATGAGTTAAATATTGGAGAACATGCAAATCAAAACGACGCGAAAAAATTTTTTGGAAAAATTAACAACCTTTAAACTTCTTAGTTTTTTCTGAGTCTGCAGGTTTTCTTTGCTGTTTCTGATCCTTTGATGGTGATATCAGCTCACTGATCAAACCTTCCTGTCCAAAAATTTTGATCCTCAGAGCCTTCCCGGCTTTCGCCGGGTCACTGAATGATCCAGGCGCAAATAGTGGAGTACTAGTTGCCTCAAGTGAAGTTCTCTCTGGGCTCGTGCTTTTGATTTCTTGGACCTCTGTTTTTAAACGGGTCTATAATAATTTTTTTGTTATGCAATCTAGACATCAGAAAGCCAATAGAATGCAAAAACTACACTAACTATATCTTTTATCTCCTTTAATTTGGAGGCAAGCCGACTATTTAGGCTTTGCATATCTTTGTGGAAGTTCGCAAAGACCTTTTTCATAGATTCCTCATCTTTTTCTAGCACTCGGGCTATTTTCTTGTGCGTTTCACAACACTAAAAAAAACACCTCAAAATTCTGGAAAACCAAAGCAATTTATCTAAAAAAAACACCTCGACTTCAGGTTTTCTTTTAGAGCCCTTCGCTTGACGCTCTTTGTGACTGACCTCATCATCTCCCTCAGATCTTTCCGTGTTTTTGTCCTAAGGAGAAAGAGAACAAGCAGTTACTATATTTCAAAAGCGACGATAAATTCTCTATCTGACAATAAATACCAACTGCAAAATCAAAAGAAAAAAAAAGCAAGTCAATCAGAGTTTTTACCTCAATTTCAGTTAACTTTGCCTTCGAGATCACACTCTTTCTTGATACTGCTGTCTCATGAACTATATCTGTCCCTTTCTGCGACAAACAATCGAACAAACCCTTCATTAGGCAATCAAAAAACTTCAGAATTTACTTGAAAAAGTTGCTACCTACTCAACTTAGAAACGACCTTACCTCAAGATTAGTTTGCTCTTCTGGAGCGCTCTTTCTCGATAAGTCATTTCGTTCTGCATCTCCATCCCTTTTTTCCTGCCAAAAGAACCAAATGAGATTCATTAGACTACCAAAAATCTACCACAAACCACTCAATTTAGACCACTTTAGTAAAGATAAACGCAAATCTACACCAATGAAACTGACAAACAGAAAGTATATCTAAAAATTATCACTAAACCACTTTGCTTTGATGAATCACTTGAATGCAAATTACCTTAGCCAGTCTGCCCTCATTTTTTTCCCGAAGACACCTTGCGTACTCAGCTGTCACTTCATCTTGAGTACCCTTCAAAATTAGGAAATAACTTTCATAGACTTTTCGGGCTTTGATTTTTACTTCGGCATGATTGCCGAGCGTTCTCCTAAATGTAATTGTACTTTCCGGCCATCGATCATCAGTAAGTGTTAGAATTTGATAATCATGCTTCTCATTCATGAACAAAAAACAGACCAAAGTATCGAGCGGCATTTTCCGAAAAGTTCGAAAAATGAGAAAGAAAAACATTTTGATCCTTATGAAACTTTTTTAAACCACTACAACTCATTCTGGAGACAAAACCAATTCACCAACAGAAAACCACGAATTCTAATGAACTACTCGCCTATTTCACTGCAGGTAGACCCACAAACTAACCGCACAATGATATATTACTCTTCCGCAGTGAGTAACAGACTCACTGGAAAACCGCTTCTATAAGCATTCTTATACCGCAGTAGGTAAAAGACCTACTGGAAAACCGCAAATTTTTAACTATGTCTATTCCGCAGCAGGTAAGAGACCCACAAAAACACCGCAATGTGTTAAATTACTGTACCGCAATAAATAACAGACTCACTGGAAAAGCCGCAGTAGGTAAAAGACCTACTGAAAAACCGCAAATTTTTAACTATGTCTATTCCGCAGCAGGTAAGAGACCCACAAAAACACCGCAATGTGTTAAATTACTGTACCGCAATAAATAACAGACTCACTGGAAAAGCCGCAGTAGGTAAAAGACCTACTGGAACACCGCAAATTTTTAACTATGTCTATTCCGCAGCAGGTAAGAGACCCGCAAAAACACCGCAATATGTTAAATTACTGTACCGCAATAAAAAACAGACTCACTGGAAAAGCCGCTGTAGGTAAAAGACCTACTGAAAAACCGCAAATTTTTAACTATGTCTATTCCGCAGCAGGTAAGAGACCCGCAAAAACACCGCAATGTGTTAAATTACTGTACCGCAATAAATAACAGACTCACTGGAAAAGCCGCAGTAGGTAAAAGACCTACTGAAAAACCGCAAATTTTTAACTGTCTATTCCGCAGCAGGTAAGAGACCCGCAAAAACACCGCAATGTGTTAAATTACTGTACCGCAATAAAAAACAGACTCACTGGAAAAGCCGCAGTAGGTAAAAGACCTACTGAAAAACCGCAAATTTTTAACTATGTCTATTCCGCAGCAGGTAAGAGACCCACAAAAACACCGCAATGTGTTAAATTACTGTACCGCAATAAATAACAGACTCACTGGAAAAGCCGCAGTAGGTAAAAGACCTACTGAAAAACCGCAAATTTTTAACTATGTCTATTCCGCAGCAGGTAAGAGACCCGCAAAAACACCGCAATATGTTAAATTACTGTACCGCAATAAATAACAGACTCACTGGAAAAGCCGCAGTAGGTAAAAGACCTACTGAAAAACCGCAAATTTTTAAATATGTCTATTCCGCAGCAGGTAAGAGACCCGCAAAAACACCGCAATATGTTAAATTACTGTACCGCAATAAATAACAGACTCACTGGAAAAGCCGCAGTAGTTAAAAGACCTACTGAAAAACCGCAAATTTTTATTTGTTTGTCTATTCCGCAGCAGGTAAGAGACCCACAAAAACACCGCAATGTGTTAAAATACTGTACCGCAATCAGTAAAAGATTCACTGGAAAAATGCAATGTTAATTAGCCTTCTTAAGCCGTACTTTTTAAAAACGTTAACAAATCTTGGTAACAAAAGTTGTTATCATTGCAAACAAACACTTGGGTATCAAACAGTATCAAAATAGCGTATCAAACATTGGTAATAAACATGATGGTTTTACTGCACAATCATTTCAAATTCTTCTCTCGAAAAACTTTATTGATCCCGCAGGCTAGGGCGCGATACCCCTCTTCGGTCAGATGAATTCCGTCAGTTTCCTTGAAAAACTTCGCTTTACTGACTTCCTGGTGCATCCTGAAGGATGGCATCGGGGCTAGGTTCAACAATGTGTTGAATCGAGTGATGTTGTCGTGATTAGCTTTTAACCTCTTCAGCACCGTACATGCAATCACAGTGGGCTTTTTGGGGAGTTCAGTCAATTTCTTACGGAATTCTTGAATCTTTTTCAATACTTCTTCCGGCTCTTCGCCTGGTTTGTCGTAATATGACAAATTGTTTCCGCCAATCATAAAAATTATGTTCCGATAAGCTGCTAAGGTGTCCAGCAAATACGAGAAGTCTTCAACTTTCCCGCCAGACAGGGAGTAAACAACACAATGATCAACACACAAGGAATCCACAATCGAGTCCCCGACAACAGCCGTGTGCGTTTCCAAGTCATTGCCAAAATTATTGAACAAGAACTGGAGTGTTCTTCCGGATGACGTTATTTTATTCAACCTGTCTTGGTGCTGCACAGGTGAAAATGCCGGCTTGAACTTTTTTCTTGGCGGGGCGTCGCATTGGTTGGCAAATTTGGGTCCAACTCTGTCAGGGTTCATATCAACTTAAAAAAAAGCTAGTGGAAGTTTCAGCAGTGATTTTTTCTCGTATGAAACCGAAATTGAAATCTATATAGTAATTTATAGGTCGAAAATTGTTAATAACTTCGGAAAAACTAAACCAATCAAAACGCGACCTTGCTCATTAGCTCTTCTCTAAACAACCGAAAAAAGAAAAGACAAAAAAGAAAAAAAATTGAACATAATTTTGCCACCATCTTAATCTTATACCCCTGATACCCGGGGCTGAGTGGTCCCACTTCGACCCTTGGTGGGTGGTCCCAGTTCACACATGGTGGCGTCCCCTGATACCCGGTGATGGGTGCTCTCTATATATAATTTTTGTTAAAGATAGTTTTTTAAGCGCGAAATCTGACAACGTGTTAAGTTCTTCTATCTCAGACCACTTAGAACGATAATTCCTTCTGCCTTAGAATTTATTTGGACTTTCCCACTCCTACTTAGGCGCTCAATTGATTTGAGTAAGTCCTTCACTATATTGAAAAACACTTTTTGTTAAACTGTTTGAAGATAGTATTTTGAGTGCGAAATCTGACAACGTGTTAAGTTCTTCTATCTCAGACCACTTATATCGATAATTCCTTCTGCTTTAGAACCTATTTGGACTTTCCCACTCCTACTCAGGCGCTCAATTGATTTGAATAAGTCCTTCACTATATTGAAAAACACTTTTTGTTAAACTGTATAAAGATAGTATTGTGAGTGCGAAATCTGACAACGTGTTAAGTTCTTCTATCTCAGACCACTTATAACATTAATTCCGTCTGCTTAAGAACCTATTTGGACTTTCCCACTCCTACTTAGGCGCTCAATTGATTTGAGTAAATCCTTCACTATATTGAAAAACACTTTTTGTTGAACTGTTTAAAGATAGTATTTTGAGTGCGAAATCTGACAACGTGTTAAGTTCTTCTATCTCAGATCACTTAGAACGATAAATCCTTCTGCTTTAGAACCTATTTGGACTTTCCCACTCCTACTTAGGCGCTCAATTGATTTGAGTAAGTCCTTCACTATATTGAAAAACACTTGGTTAAACTGTATAAATATAGTATATTGAGTGCGAAATCTGACAACGTGTTAAGTTCTTCTATCTCAGACCACTTAGAACAATAATTCCTTCTGCTTTAGAACCTATTTGGACTTTCGCACTCCTACTTAGGCGCTCAATTGATTTAAGTAAGTCCTTCACTATATTGAAAAACACTTTTTGTTAAACTGTTTAAAGATAGTATTTTGAGTGCGAAATCTGACAACGTGTTAAGTTCTTCTATCTCAGACCACTTAGAACGATAATTCCTTCTGCTTTAGAACCTATTTGGACTTTCCCACTCCTACTGAGGCGCTCAATTGATTTGAGTAAGTCCTTCACTATATTGAAAAACACTTTTTGTTAAACTGTTTAAAGATAGTATTTTGAGTGCGAAATCTGACAACGTGTTAAGTTCTTCTATCTCAGACCACTTAGAACAATAATTCCTTCTGCTTTAGAACCTAATTGGACTTTCCCACTCCTACTTAGGCGCTCAATTGATTTGAGTAAATCCTTCACTATATTGCAAAACACTTTTTGTTGAACTGTTTAAAGATAGTATTTTGAGTGCGAAATCTGACAACGTGTTAAGTTCTTCTATCTCAGATCACTTAGAACGATAATTCCTTCTGCTTTAGAACCTATTTGTACTTTCCCACTCCTACTTAGGTGCTCAATTGATTGGAGTAAGTCCTTCACTATATTGAAAAACACTTTGTTAAACTGTATAAATATAGTATATTGAGTGCGAAATCTGACAACGTGTTAAGTTCTTCTATCTCAGACCACTTAGAACAATAATTCCTTCTGCTTTAGAACCTATTTGGACTTTCCCACTCCTACTTAGGCGCTCAATTGATTTGAGTAAGTCCTTCACTATATTGAAAAACACTTTTTGTTAAACTGTTTATAGATAGTATTTTGTGTGCGAAATCTGACAACGTGTTAAGTTCTTCTATCTCAGACCACTTATAACGATAATTCCTTCTGCTTTAGAACCTATTTGGACTTTCCCACTCCTACTTAGGCGCTCAATTGATTTGAGTAAGTCCTTCACTATATTGGAAAAACACTTGTTAAACTGTTTAAAGATAGTATTTTGAGTGCGAAATCTGACAACGTGTTAAGTTCTTCTATCTCAGAACACTTAGAACGATAATTCTTTCTGCTTTAGAACCTATTTGGACTTTCCCACTCCTACTCAGGCGCTCAATTGATTTGAATAAGTCCTTCACTATATTGAAAAACACTTTTTGTTAAACTGTTTATAGATAGTATTTTGAGTGCGAAATCTGACAACGTGTTAAGTTCTTCTATCTCAGACCACTTAGAACAATAATTCCTTCTGCTTTAGAACCTAATTGGACTTTCCCACTCCTACTTAGGCGCTCAATTGATTTGAGTAAATCCTTCACTATATTGCAAAACACTTTTTGTTGAACTGTTTAAAGATAGTATTTTGAGTGCGAAATCTGACAACGTGTTAAGTTCTTCTATCTCAGATCACTTAGAACGATAATTCCTTCTGCTTTAGAACCTATTTGGACTTTCCCACTCCTACTTAGGTGCTCAATTGATTGGAGTAAGTCCTTCACTATATTGAAAAACACTTTGTTAAACTGTATAAATATAGTATATTGAGTGCGAAATCTGACAACGTGTTAAGTTCTTCTATCTCAGACCACTTAGAACAATAATTCCTTCTGCTTTAGAACCTATTTGGACTTTCCCACTCCTACTTAGGCGCTCAATTGATTTGAGTAAGTCCTTCACTATATTGAAAAACACTTTTTGTTAAACTGTTTATAGATAGTATTTTGAGTGCGAAATCTGACAACGTGTTAAGTTCTTCTATCTCAGACCACTTATAACGATAATTCCTTCTGCTTTAGAACCTATTTGGACTTTCCCACTCCTACTTAGGCGCTCAATTGATTTGAGTAAGTCCTTCACTATATTGAAAAACACTTGTTAAACTGTTTAAAGATAGTATTTTGAGTGCGAAATCTGACAACGTGTTAAGTTCTTCTATCTCAGAACACTTAGAACGATAATTCTTTCTGCTTTAGAACCTATTTGGACTTTCCCACTCCTACTCAGGCGCTCAATTGATTTGAATAAGTCCTTCACTATATTGAAAAACACTTTTTGTTAAACTGTATAAAGATAGTATTTTGAGTGCGAAATCTGACAACGTGTTAAGTTCTTCTATCTCAGACCACTTAGAACAATAATTCTTTCTGCTTTAGAACCTATTTGGACTTTCCCACTCCTACTTAGGCGCTCAATTGATTTGAGTAAGTCCTTCACTATATTGAAAAACACTTTTTGTTAAACTGTTTAAAGATAGTATTTTGAGTGCGAAATCTGACAACGTGTTAAGTTCTTCTATCTCAGACCACTTATAACGATAATTCCTTCTGCTTTAGAACCTATTTGGACTTTCCCACTCCTACTTAGGCGCTCAATTGATTTGAGTAAGTCCTTCACTATATTGAAAAAAACTTTTTGTTGAACTGTTTAAAGATAGTATTTTGAGTGCGAAATCTGACAACGTGTTAAGTTCTTCTATCTCAGACCACTTATAACATTAATTCCGTCTGCTTAAGAACCTATTTGGACTTTCCCACTCCTACTTAGGCGCTCAATTGATTTGAGTAAATCCTTCACTATATTGAAAAACACTTTTTGTTGAACTGTATAAAGATAGTATTTTGAGTGCGAAATCTGACAACGTGTTAAGTTCTTCTATCTCAGACCACTTATAACATTAATTCCGTCTGCTTAAGAACCTATTTGGACTTTCCCACTCCTACTTAGGCGCTCAATTGATTTGAGTAAATCCTTCACTATATTGAAAAACACTTTTTGTTGAACTGTTTAAAGATAGTATTTTGAGTGCGAAATCTGACAACGTGTTAAGTTCTTCTATCTCAGATCACTTAGAACGATAAATCCTTCTGCTTTAGAACCTATTTGGACTTTCCCACTCCTACTTAGGCGCTCAATTGATTTGAGTAAGTCCTTCACTATATTGAAAAACACTTGGTTAAACTGTATAAATATAGTATATTGAGTGCGAAATCTGACAACGTGTTAAGTTCTTCTATCTCAGACCACTTAGAACAATAATTCCTTCTGCCTTAGAACCTATTTGGACTTTCCCACTCCTACTTAGGCGCTCAATTGATTTGAGTAAGTCCTTCACTATATTGAAAAACACTTTTTGTTAAACTGTTTAAAGATAGTATTTTGAGTACGAAATCTGACAACGTGTTAAGTTCTTCTATCTCAGACCACTAAGAACGATAATTCCTTCTGCTTTAGAACCTATTTGGACTTTCCCACTCCTACTTAGGCGCTCAATTGATTTGAGTAAGTCCTTCACTATATTGAAAAACACTTTTTGTTAAACTGTTTAAAGATAGTATTTTGAGTGCGAAATCTGACAACGTGTTAAGTTCTTCTATCTCAGACCACTTAGAACAATAATTCCTTCTGCTTTAGAACCTAATTGGACTTTCCCACTCCTACTTAGGCGCTCAATTGATTTGAGTAAATCCTTCACTATATTGAAAAACACTTTTTGTTGAACTGTTTAAAGATAGTATTTTGAGTGCGAAATCTGACAACGTGTTAAGTTCTTCTATCTCAGATCACTTAGAACGATAATTCCTTCTGCTTTAGAACCTATTTGGACTTTCCCACTCCTACTTAGGTGCTCAATTGATTGGAGTAAGTCCTTCACTATATTGAAAAACACTTTGTTAAACTGTATAAATATAGTATATTGAGTGCGAAATCTGACAACGTGTTAAGTTCTTCTGTCTCAGACCACTTAGAACAATAATTCCTTCTGCTTTAGAACCTATTTGGACTTTCCCACTCCTACTTAGGCGCTCAATTGATTTGAGTAAGTCCTTCACTATATTGAAAAACACTTTTTGTTAAACTGTTTAAAGATAGTATTTTGAGTGCGAAATCTGACAACGTGTTAAGTTCTTCTATCTCAGACCACTTATAACGATAATTCCTTCTGCTTTAGAACCTATTTGGACTTTCCCACTCCTACTTAGGCGCTCAATTGATTTGAGTAAGTCCTTCACTATATTGAAAAACACTTGTTAAACTGTTTAAAGATAGTATTTTGAGTGCGAAATCTGACAACGTGTTAAGTTCTTCTATCTCAGAACACTTAGAACGGTAATTCTTTCTGCCTTAGAACCTATTTGGACTTTCCCACTCCTACTCAGGCGCTCAATTGATTTGAATAAGTCCTTCACTATATTGAAAAACACTTTTTGTTAAACTGTATAAAGATAGTATTTTGAGTGCGAAATCTGACAACGTGTTAAGTTCTTCTATCTCAGACCACTTAGAACAATAATTCCTTCTGCTTTAGAACCTATTTGGACTTTCCCACTCCTACTTAGGCGCTCAATTGATTTGAGTAAGTCCTTCACTATATTGAAAAACACTTTTTGTTAAACTGTTTAAAGATAGTATTTTGAGTGCGAAATCTGACAACGTGTTAAGTTCTTCTATCTCAGACCACTCATAACGATAATTCCTTCTGCTTTAGAACCTATTTGGACTTTCCCACTCCTACTTAGGCGCTCAATTGATTTGAGTAAGTCCTTCACTATATTGAAAAACACTTTTTGTTAAACTGTTTAAAGATAGTATTTTGAGTGCGAAATCTGACAACGTGTTAAGTTCTTCTATCTCAGAACACTTAGAACGATAATTCTTTCTGCTTTAGAACCTATTTGGACTTTCCCACTCCTACTCAGGCGCTCAATTGATTTGAATAAGTCCTTCACTATATTGAAAAACACTTTTTGTTAAACTGTATAAAGATAGTATTTTGAGTGCGAAATCTGACAACGTGTTAAGTTCCTCTATCTCAGACCACTTATAACCATAATTCCTTCTGCTTTAGAACCTATGTGGACTTTCCCACTCCTACTTAGGCGCTCAATTGATTTGAGTAAATCCTTCACTATATTGAAAAACACTTTTTGTTGAACTGTTTAAAGATAGTATTTTGAGTGCGAAATCTGACAACGTGTTAAGTCCTTCTATCTCAGATCACTTAGAACGATAAATCCTTCTGCTTTAGAACCTATTTGGACTTTCCCACTCCTACTTAGGCGCTCAATTGATTTGAGTAAGTCCTTCACTATATTGAAAAACACTTTGTTAAACTGTATAAATATAGTATATTGAGTGCGAAATCTGACAACGTGTTAAGTTCTTTTATCTCAGACCACTTAAAACAATAATTCCTTCTGCTTTAGAACCTATTTGGACTTTCCCACTCCTACTTAGGCGCTCAATTGATTTGAGTAAGTCCTTCACTATATTGAAAAACACTTTTTGTTAAACTGTTTAAAGATAGTATTTTGAGTGCGAAATCTGACAACGTGTTAAGTTCTTCTATCTCAGACCACTTAGAACGATAATTCCTTCTGCTTTAGAACCTATTTGGACTTTCCCACTCCGACTTAGGCGCTCAATTGATTTGAGTAAGTCCTTCACTATATTGAAAAACACTTTTTGTTAAACTGTTTAAAGATAGTATTTTGAGTGCGAAATCTGACAACGTGTTAAGTTCTTCTATCTCAGACCACTTAGAACAATAATTCCTTCTGCTTTAGAACCTAATTGGACTTTCCCACTCCTACTTAGGCGCTCAATTGATTTGAGTAAATCCTTCACTATATTGAAAAACACTTTTTGTTGAACTGTTTAAAGATAGTATTTTGAGTGCGAAATCTGACAACGTGTTAAGTTCTTCTATCTCAGATCACTTAGAACGATAATTCCTTCTGCTTTAGAACCTATTTGGACTTTCCCACTCCTACTTAGGTGCTCAATTGATTTGAGTAAGTCCTTCACTATATTGAAAAACACTTTTTGTTAAACTGTTTAAAGATAGTATTTTGAGTGCGAAATCTGACAACGTGTTAAGTTCTTCTATCTCAGAACACTTAGAACGATAATTCTTTCTGCTTTAGAACCTATTTGGACTTTCTCACTCCTACTCAGGCGCTCAATTGATTTGAATAAGTCCTTCACTATATTGAAAAACACTTTTTGTTGAACTGTTTAAAGATAGTATTTTGAGTGCGAAATCTGACAACGTGTTAAGTTCTTCTATCTCAGATCACTTAGAACGATAAATCCTTCTGCTTTAGAACCTATTTGGATTTTCCACTCCTACTTAGGCGCTCAATTGATTTGAGTAAGTCCTTCACTATATTGAAAAACACTTGGTTAAACTGTATAAATATAGTATATTGAGTGCGAAATCTGACAACGTGTTAAGTTCTTCTATCTCAGACCACTTATAACAATAATTCCGTCTGCTTAAGAACCTATTTGGACTTTCCCACTCCTACTTAGGCGCTCAATTGATTTGAGTAAATCCTTCACTATATTGAAAAACACTTTTTGTTGAACTGTTTAAAGATAGTATTTTGAGTGCGAAATCTGACAACGTGTTAAGTTCTTCTATCTCAGACCACTTATAACAATAATTCCGTCTGCTTAAGAACCTATTTGGACTTTCCCACTCCTACTTAGGCGCTCAATTGATTTGAGTAAATCCTTCACTATATTGAAAAACACTTTTTGTTGAACTGTTTAAAGATAGTATTTTGAGTGCGAAATCTGACAACGTGTTAAGTTCTTCTATCTCAGATCACTTAGAACGATAAATCCTTCTGCTTTAGAACCTATTTGGACTTTCCCACTCCTACTTAGGCGCTCAATTGATTTGAGTAAGTCCTTCACTATATTGAAAAACACTTTGTTAAACTGTATAAATATAGTATATTGAGTGCGAAATCTGACAACGTGTTAAGTTCTTCTATCTCAGACCACTTAGAACAATAATTCTTTCTGCTTTAGAACCTATTTGGACTTTCCCACTCCTACTTAGGCGCTCAATTGATTTGAGTAAGTCCTTCACTATATTGAAAAACACTTTTTGTTAAACTGTTTAAAGATAGTATTTTGAGTGCGAAATCTGACAACGTGTTAAGTTCTTCTATCTCAGACCACTTATAACGATAATTCCTTCTGCTTTAGAACCTATTTGGACTTTCCCACTCCTACTTAGGCGCTCAATTGATTTGAGTAAGTCCTTCACTATATTGAAAAACACTTTTTGTTAAACTGTTTAAAGATAGTATTTTGAGTGCGAAATCTGACAACGTGTTAAGTTCTTCTATCTCAGACCACTTAGAACAATAATTCTTTCTGCTTTAGAACCTATTTGGACTTTCCCACTCCTACTTAGGCGCTCAATTGATTTGAGTAAGTCCTTCACTATATTGAAAAACACTTTTTGTTAAACTGTTTAAAGATAGTATTTTGAGTGCGAAATCTGACAACGTGTTAAGTTCTTCTATCTCAGACCACTTATAACGATAATTCCTTCTGCTTTAGAACCTATTTGGACTTTCCCACTCCTACTTAGGCGCTCAATTGATTTGAGTAAGTCCTTCACTATATTGAAAAACACTTTTTGTTAAACTGTTTAAAGATAGTATTTTGAGTGCGAAATCTGACAACGTGTTAAGTTCTTCTATCTCAGAACACTTAGAACGATAATTCTTTCTGCTTTAGAACCTATTTGGACTTTCCCACTCCTACTCAGGCGCTCAATTGATTTGAATAAGTCCTTCACTATATTGAAAAACACTTTTTGTTAAACTGTATAAAGATAGTATTTTGAGTGCGAAATCTGACAACGTGTTAAGTTCTTCTATCTCAGACCACTTATAACCATAATTCCTTCTGCTTTAGAACCTATTTGGACTTTCCCACACCTACTTAGGCGCTCAATTGATTTGAGTAAATCCTTCACTATATTGAAAAACACTTTTTGTTGAACTGTTTAAAGATAGTATTTTGAGTGCGAAATCTGACAACGTGTTAAGTTCTTCTATCTCAGATCACTTAGAACGATAAATCCTTCTGCTTTAGAACCTATTTGGACTTTCCCACTCCTACTTAGGCGCTCAATTGATTTGAGTAAGTCCTTCACTATATTGAAAAACACTTTGTTAAACTGTATAAATATAGTATATTGAGTGCGAAATCTGACAACGTGTTAAGTTCTTCTATCTCAGACCACTTAAAACAATAATTCCTTCTGCTTTAGAACCTATTTGGATTTTCCCACTCCTACTTAGGCGCTCAATTGATTTGAGTAAGTCCTTCACTATATTGAAAAACACTTTTTGTTAAACTGTTTAAAGATAGTATTTTGAGTGCGAAATCTGACAACGTGTTAAGTTCTTCTATCTCAGACCACTTAGAACGATAATTCCTTCTGCTTTAGAACCTATTTGGACTTTCCCACTCCTACTTAGGCGCTCAATTGATTTGAGTAAGTCCTTCACTATATTGAAAAACACTTTTTGTTAAACTGTTTAAAGATAGTATTTTGAGTGCGAAATCTGACAACGTGTTAAGTTCTTCTATCTCAGAACACTTAGAACAATAATTCCTTCTGTTTTAAAACCTAATTGGACTTTCCCACTACTACTTAGGCGCTCAATTGATTTGAGTAAATCCTTCACTATATTGAAAAACACTTTTTCTTGAACTGTTTAAAGATAGTATTTTGAGTGCGAAATCTGACAACGTGTTAAGTTCTTCTATCTCAGAACACTTAGAACGATAATTCTTTCTGCTTTAGAACCTATTTGAACTTTCCCACTCCTACTTAGGCGCTCAATTGATTTGAGTAAGTCCTTCACTATATTGAAAAACACTTTTTGTTAAACTGTTTAAAGATAGTATTTTGAGTGCGAAATCTGACAACGTGTTAAGTTCTTCTATCTCAGACCACTTAGAACAATAATTCCTTCTGCTTTAGAACCTAATTGGACTTTCCCACTCCTACTTAGGCGCTCAATTGATTTGAGTAAATCCTTCACTATATTGAAAAACACTTTTTGTTGAACTGTTTAAAGATAGTATTTTGAGTGCGAAATCTGACAACGTGTTAAGTTCTTCTATCTCAAATCACTTAGAACGATAATTCCTTCTGCTTTAGAACCTATTTGGACTTTCCCACTCCTACTTAGGTGCTCAATTGATTTGAGTAAGTCCTTCACTATATTGAAAAACACTTTGTTAAACTGTATAAATATAGTATATTGAGTGCGAAATCTGACAACGTGTTAAGTTCTTCTATCTCAGACCACTTAGAACGATAAATCCTTCTGCTTTAGAACCTATTTGGACTTTCCCACTCCTACTTAGGCGCTCAATTGATTTGAGTAAGTCCTTCACTATATTGAAAAACACTTTTTGTTAAACTGTTTAAAGATAGTATTTTGAGTGCGAAATCTGACAACGTGTTAAGTTCTTCTATCTCAGACCACTTAGAACAATAATTCCTTCTGCTTTAGAACCTAATTGGACTTTCCCACTCCTACTTAGGCGCTCAATTGATTTGAGTAAATCCTTCACTATATTGAAAAACACTTTTTGTTGAACTGTTTAAAGATAGTATTTTGAGTGCGAAATCTGACAACGTGTTAAGTTCTTCTATCTCAAATCACTTAGAACGATAATTCCTTCTGCTTTAGAACCTATTTGGACTTTCCCACTCCTACTTAGGTGCTCAATTGATTTGAGTAAGTCCTTCACTATATTGAAAAACACTTTGTTAAACTGTATAAATATAGTATATTGAGTGCGAAATCTGACAACGTGTTAAGTTCTTCTATCTCAGACCACTTAGAACGATAAATCCTTCTGCTTTAGAACCTATTTGGACTTTCCCACTCCTACTTAGGCGCTCAATTGATTTGAGTAAGTCCTTCACTATATTGAAAAACACTTTTTGTTAAACTGTTTAAAGATAGTATTTTGAGTGCGAAATCTGACAACGTGTTAAGTTCTTCTATCTCAGACCACTTAGAACAATAATTCCTTCTGCTTTAGAACCTAATTGGACTTTCCCACTCCTACTTAGGCGCTCAATTGATTTGAGTAAATCCTTCACTATATTGAAAAACACTTTTTGTTGAACTGTTTAAAGATAGTATTTTGAGTGCGAAATCTGACAACGTGTTAAGTTCTTCTATCTCAGACCACTTAGAACAATAATTCCTTCTGCTTTAGAACCTAATTGGACTTTCCCACTCCTACTTAGGCGCTCAATTGATTTGAGTAAATCCTTCACTATATTGAAAAACACTTTTTGTTGAACTGTTTAAAGATAGTATTTTGAGTGCGAAATCTGACAACGTGTTAAGTTCTTCTATCTCAAATCACTTAGAACGATAATTCCTTCTGCTTTAGAACCTATTTGAACTTTCCCACTCCTACTTAGGCGCTCAATTGATTTGAGTAAGTCCTTCACTATATTGAAAAACACTTTTTGTTAAACTGTTTTAAGATAGTATTTTGAGTGCGAAATCTGACAACGTGTTAAGTTCTTCTATCTCAGACCACTTAGAACGATAATTCCTTCTGCTTTAGAACCTATTTGGACTTTCCCACTCCTACTTAGGAGCTCAATTGATTTGAGTAAGTCCTTCACTATATTGAAAAACACTTTTTGTTAAACTGTTTAAAGATAGTATTTTGAGTGCGAAATCTGACAACGTGTTAAGTTCTTCTATCTCAGACCACTTAGAACAATAATTCCTTCTGCTTTAGAACCTAATTGGACTTTCCCACTCCTACTTAGGCGCTCAATTGATTTGAGTAAATCCTTCACTATATTGAAAAACACTTTTTGTTGAACTGTTTAAAGATAGTATTTTGAGTGCGAAATCTGACAACGTGTTAAGTTCTTCTATCTCAGACCACTTAGAACGATAATTCCTTCTGCTTTAGAACCTATTTGGACTTTCCCACTCCTACTTAGGCGCTCAATTGATTTGAGTAAGTCCTTCACTATATTGAAAAACACTTTTTCTTAAACTGTTTAAAGATAATATTTTGAGTGCGAAATCTGACAACGTGTTAAGTTCTTCTATCTCAGACCACTTAGAACGATAATTCCTTCTGCTTTAGAACCTATTTGGACTTTCCCACTCCTACTTAGGAGCTCAATTGATTTGAGTAAGTCCTTCACTATATTGAAAAACACTTTTTGTTAAACTGTTTAAAGATAGTATTTTGAGTGCGAAATCTGACAACGTGTTAAGTTCTTCTATCTCAGACCACTTAGAACAATAATTCCTTCTGCTTTAGAACCTAATTGGACTTTCCCACTCCTACTTAGGCGCTCAATTGATTTGAGTAAATCCTTCACTATATTGAAAAACACTTTTTGTTGAACTGTTTAAAGATAGTATTTTGAGTGCGAAATCTGACAACGTGTTAAGTTCTTCTATCTCAAATCACTTAGAACGATAATTCCTTCTGCTTTAGAACCTATTTGGATTTTCCCACTCCTACTTAGGTGCTCAATTGATTTGAGTAAGTCCTTCACTATATTGAAAAACACTTTGTTAAACTGTATAAATATAGTATATTGAGTGCGAAATCCGACAACGTGTTAAGTTCTTCTATCTCAGACCACTTAGAACGATAAATCCTTCTGCTTTAGAACCTATTTGGACTTTCCCACTCCTACTTAGGCGCTCAATTGATTTGAGTAAGTCCTTCACTATATTGAAAAACACTTTTTGTTAAACTGTTTAAAGATAGTATTTTGAGTGCGAAATCTGACAACGTGTTAAGTTCTTCTATCTCAGACCACTTAGAACAATAATTCCTTCTGCTTTAGAACCTAATTGGACTTTCCCACTCCTACTTAGGCGCTCAATTGATTTGAGTAAATCCTTCACTATATTGAAAAACACTTTTTGTTGAACTGTTTAAAGATAGTATTTTGAGTGCGAAATCTGACAACGTGTTAAGTTCTTCTATCTCAGATCACTTAGAAGGATAATTCTTTCTGCTTTAGAACCTATTTGGACTTTCCCACTCCTACTTAGGTGCTCAATTGATTTGAGTAAGTCCTTCACTATATTGAAAAACACTTTGTTAAACTGTATAAATATAGTATATTGAGTGCGAAATCTGACAACGTGTTAAGTTCTTCTATCTCAGACCACTTAGAACAATAATTCTTTCTGCTTTAGAACCTATTTGGACTTTCCCACTCCTACTTAGGTGCTCAATTGATTTGAGTAAGTCCTTCACTATATTGAAAAACACTTTGTTAAACTGTATAAATATAGTATATTGAGTGCGAAATCTGACAACGTGTTAAGTTCTTCTATCTCAGACCACTTAGAACAATAATTCCTTCTGCTTTAAAACCTATTTGAACTTTCCCACTCCTACTTAGGCGCTCAATTGATTTGAGTAAGTCCTTCACTATATTGAAAAACACTTTTTGTTAAACTGTTTAAAGATAGTATTTTGAGTGCGAAATCTGACAACGTGTTAAGTTCTTCTATCTCAGACCACTTAGAACGATAATTCCTTCTGCTTTAGAACCTATTTGGACTTTCCCACTCCTACTTAGGCGCTCAATTGATTTGAGTAAGTCCTTCACTATATTGAAAAACACTTTTTCTTAAACTGTTTAAAGATAATATTTTGAGTGCGAAATCTGACAACGTGTTAAGTTCTTCTATCTCAGACCACTTAGAACAATAATTCCTTCTGCTTTAGAACCTAATTGGACTTTCCCACTCCTACTTAGGCGCTCAATTGATTTGAGTAAATCCTTCACTATATTGAAAAACACTTTTTGTTGAACTGTTTAAAGATAGTATTTTGAGTGCGAAATCTGACAACGTGTTAAGTTCTTCTATCTCAGATCACTTAGAACGATAATTCCTTCTGCTTTAGAACTTATTTGGACTTTCCCACTCCTACTTAGGTGCTCAATTGATTTGAGTAAGTCCTTCACTATATTGAAAAACACTTTGTTAAACTGTATAAATATAGTATATTGAGTGCGAAATCTGACAACGTGTTAAGTTCTTCTATCTCAGACCACTTAGAACGATAAATCCTTCTGCTTTAGAACCTATTTGGACTTTCCCACTCCTACTTAGGCGCTCAATTGATTTGAGTAAGTCCTTCACTATATTGAAAAACACTTTTTGTTAAACTGTTTAAAGATAGTATTTTGAGTGCGAAATCTGACAACGTGTTAAGTTCTTCTATCTCAGACCACTTAGAACAATAATTTCTTCTGCTTTAGAACCTAATTGGACTTTCCCACTCCTACTTAGGCGCTCAATTGATTTGAGTAAATCCTTCACTATATTGAAAAACACTTTTTGTTGAACTGTTTAAAGATAGTATTTTGAGTGCGAAATCTGACAACGTGTTAAGTTCTTCTATCTCAGATCACTTAGAACGATAATTCCTTCTGCTTTAGAACCTATTTGGACTTTCCCACACCTACTTAGGTGCTCAATTGATTTGAGTAAGTCCTTCACTATATTGAAAAACACTTTGTTAAACTGTATAAATATAGTATATTGAGTGCGAAATCTGACAACGTGTTAAGTTCTTCTATCTCAGACCACTTAGAACAATAATTCCTTCTGCTTTAGAACCTATTTGGACTTTCCCACTCCTACTTAGGCGCTCAATTGATTTGAGTAAGTCCTTCACTATATTGAAAAACACTTTTTGTTAAAACTGTTTAAAGATAGTATTTTGAGTGCGAAATCTGACAACGTGTTAAGTTCTTCTGTCTCAGACCACTTAGAACGATAATTCCTTCTGCTTTAGAACCTATTTGGACTTTCCCACTCCTACTTAGGCGCTCAATTGATTTGAGTAAGTCCTTCACTATATTGAAAAACACTTTTTGTTAAAACTGTTTAAAGATAGTATTTTGAGTGCGAAATCTGACAACGTGTTAAGTTCTTCTGTCTCAGACCACTTAGAACGATAAATCCTTCTGCTTTAGAACCTATTTGGACTTTCCCACTCCTACTTAGGCGCTCAATTGATTTGAGTAAGTCCTTCACTATATTGAAAAACACTTTTTGTTAAACTGTTTAAAGATAGTATTTTGAGTGCGAAATCTGACAACGTGTTAAGTTCTTCTATCTCAGACCACTTAGAACGATAATTTCTTCTGCTTTAGAACCTATTTGGACTTTCCCACTCCTACTTAGGCGCTCAATTGATTTGAGTAAGTCCTTCACTATATTGAAAAACACTTTTTGTTAAACTGTTTAAAGATAGTATTTTGAGTGCGAAATCTGACAACGTGTTAAGTTCTTCTGTCTCAGACCACTTAGAACGATAATTCCTTCTGCTTTAGAACCTATTTGGACTTTCCCACTCCTACTTAGGCGCTCAATTGATTTGAGTAAGTCCTTCACTATATTGAAAAACACTTTTTGTTAAACTGTTTAAAGATAGTATTTTGAGTGCGAAATCTGACAACGTGTTAAGTTCTTCTATCTCAGACCACTTAGAACGATAATTCCTTCTGCTTTAGAACCTATTTAGACTTTCCCACTCCTACTTAGGCGCTCAATTGATTTGAGTAAGTCCTTCACTATATTGAAAAACACTTTTTGTTAAACTGTTTAAAGATAGTATTTTGAGTGCGAAATGTGACAACGTGTTAAATATGTTCTTTGTAGACCACCTAGATTGAAGATTAGCTCTGTACAACGCAGAAAAAACCCACTCAGTGGGTGCACAAGGGAATCAAATAATTGCTTTGCCTCACTACAGGAGGCTGAAGAGCACTCGGTGAGTGCTGACACACACGACCTAAATAATTGCCGGGCTTGGTCACAGGCGGTCTTGAGCAAAGAAAAAAACAGAGACACGCCTTGCTCAAGCCGTCACTGTGTTGCCCAAGAAAGAGCACTGCTCCGCAGCACTGCAACAAAAAACAAGGCACTCGGTGAGTGCTCACAGGACTCAAACAATTGCAGCGCTTCCTCACAGGAGGCTCAGAGCAAGCTCAAAAAAAAAGCTCAGGCCATCACTGTGAGCGCTGAAAAGCAAAGAGAGCACAACGTGCAAACTCACCGTTTGAGGGCTGTAGATAACTGTCGTTGCAGCAAAAAGACAAACAAATGCTCTGAAAAAGAGAGCATTTAGTCTAACATGAGAAGAAACAAACACAGAGAAACACAGAAACACACCGAAACGCAACGAAAGACGCCCGCAAAACTCGCCCTCGCCGCACGTACGTCCCCATCATGAGGAGCACCAAAGCCCAGAGGTGGGGGGAGCCGACTAACCGGCGTCTCAACGGGACAGGGGGGGGAGGTGCACCCCATGGGGCGAAACGCCCTCACCTTAGAATAATAGTATATATAAGTAATAAGGGGAGAGAAGATCAACCCCTCAACCAATATGGTTGAAAATTGGAGGAGAGTTTCTGCACAATACATGGGGACTACAGTGCTCATACTGGTACCCCAAAACAAGAGTTTTCCTACTTTCACAAGGAAATTACAAGATTTTGGGCATATATTCACGGGGGTTGGGGGGGTCACTTGTGAAAATTGACCCCCTAGATCTCGGAAAACCCTATACAACATATATATGGGGAGATTCCCAATTACAAATGGAGTTCAACGAGACTATTCCTGCAGTCAAAGTCATTAATTTCATCATTTCACATGTAGAAACGCGAAACGTACCAGTCACTAAAAGGTCAAAATGACCGTATGTGTCGAGGCCAATTTCTCAAAAACGGCTGAAAGAAACAAAACGCCATTTACAGGGATTCAAGTATTGCTCAAGCTGAGTTCAAATCAAAATACAGATCAAAAATCGGTTCACTCTATGAGGAGATATTCCAAGATCAAGATACCGTACCAAATGACCAAAATGACCCATTTCGGGTCCTGTTTCTGTACTATAACCACATTATAACCACTATAACCACTCATTATAACCAGTGCTCATAACCACACAAGCCACACATAGTGAGTGTGTCAAGGTGACCGACGACATGACCAGAGACGAATAAACATAGTTAATTAATATTGTATTGATGGTAGGTTTCTCTCCTCGGGAGGTCAAACTGGGGTCAAGTTCCCCGGCCAATTTCTCTAAAACGGCTGAACAAAAAAAACGCCCTTAGTACAGTTTGAAGCACTGCTTGAGATACGCATCATATCAAAAAATGAGCCCAATCGGTGCATTATTCAAGGAGTTATAGCAAAAATAAGGTACCATGACAAACTACCTTAGAGGAGAGATACATCACCTCCAGAGCTAAAATTGAACACCTAAACCACAGAAAATGATATATAAAGTATATATATTCGGAATCTACGTTAGATGGGCTATTCAAAACACCAATTTTCTAAAACACAGTTCAAGCTTCAAGGTGTCAAAACGGTGTCACCCGCTGGTGTCAACCTCTTCTGGGGCTAAACCGAGGGCAAGTTTACTGGCCAATTTCTCTAAAACGGCGAACAAAAAAAACCGCCCTTAGTACAGTTTGTAGCACTGCTTGAGATACGCATCATATTAAAAAATGAACCCAATCGGTGCATTCTTCGAGGATTTATAGCAATTATAAGGTACCGTACCAAATGACCAAGAAGCGAGGTGACCTGACTGCAGAGCTAAAATTGACTGTCTCAATTCCGTAAAATGCTATAGAAAATATATATGGGGATACTCCCCACTAACTGAGGATTCTAAAACACTAACATTTGTTGGGTAAATCGGCTGCTTTGTTGTACCGAAATTTGGGTCACCCAGAATAGCCCGAAAATTCGGACTATTTCAACTTTGAACATTAATAACTTTTTGATTAGGCCGATTTGGGAAACCAACCAAACACTGCAAGCAAGAGGGGTTCAGTGCCAACAAAATGCGACTACCCCCGTTTAATTTGGTCCAGTACTTTAGCAGTTATTAACAAAATACTGTTCTGTACCCCAATTTTTGGGCTAAAATCGAAGCCCAAGATTTCCGGAACCGACGTAAAACAACGTGAAACAGCGTTCCCAGCGTATTTGTGTGTGTAATTCTGGTCCACTTCGAAGTTCTAGGTCACGGCAAACCTTCATGGTGAGGTGGGAAAAAATTTCCCACCTCAACATGAAGGTTATGATGTTTTGTGTGTTTTGACATAAAACAACATCCACAGAAATTTGATGAAATCGTGAAAAAAGAAAAATTGTTGAATTAACCCCATTGTTTGATACAATTAGCTTCAACAACCTAAATAGTGACTAGAAAACACAAAACGCACGCCCAAAAACTTGTTCAATTGCAAAAAACACCACTTCACTCATTCATTTGGTCAAATGACCTATTTTGACTACCAAAATTCACTTTTTGCTAAAATACACCATCATAACCTGTCGAAAAAGCTTAAATATGTGTATAGTGACACTTTTCATTAACTGAGCAATCTAAAACACTATAATACTTAACCTTGAAACATAAAATTTCAACTTTATTTCACCGCCCACTAGCCGAAAATGGCCGAAAATCGAGGTTCGGCGCTTACAGAGCAAAAATTGACCAACTCAACTCCATAAAATCATACAAAAAATATATATGGGGATAAGCCCCAGTATCAGAGTAATCCAACGAATTCATATATGTAGGGATACTATGGTATTTTGGGGTATCCATTACTGGGGAACTCCAATATCACCTAAAATGTTGACCTTTTTCAAATTTACCAATCGATAATTTTTTTACCGAGCCGAATTAGGGTAATACAATTATAAGAAAAACCCGACGGTTACAAAATGAACACAATGAGTTGATGTTTGTAGAGTTCTGCTAAGAATTGCCCACTTATCAACAAAACAACTAATTGTACCTCTATCAATCTGAATCTGAAAGTCTTTGAAAAAGTGGAAGCTACATGAGGACCATATGTCGTTACCGCTTCTATATTAGTGTAATCCATTTTTCTAGAGGTCTACTTTTTGCAGGAATACTAGTTTTTGATGTAATTTTTAAGGAAGAGAGATTGGGTTCAAGTTGATCCACTTTAAATCCAATGCGTTTCCTGTTGTCATCATTTGAATAAATTAAACCGTTTCTTTAATTCGGTCTCTTTAAACCGTTTTGCTGAAACTTCAGTATTGATATTCACTTCAGAAACTTCGAAATGATTTGAGTTACTTGTCTGATCAAGAAGCATCAGCAGAGCTGAAGAGTGGGAAACCTTTAATTTAAAATTAACCGTAACTTTGCGAACCTCAATAAACGACAGGAAAAAGTTCCACAAAAGTTTGTTTTGTCCCCTATAATTTGTAGAGGGCCTTGATTCGGAATATCGTTTCTAAAATGAACAAATTAACTTCTTTTCGACTGACAGGGTTTTGAAGCAGTGCTTATGTAGGAAAATGTAATTAGCTCGAATTAAAAAAAATTCAATCTGATTCTGAAAGACTTTAAAGAAATGGAAGCTAAATGAGGACCATATGTCGTTACCGTTTCTATATTTGTGTATACTGGTTCTACAGAAAACTATTTTATGCAGGAATAATAATTTTTGATTTAATAAATAAGGAAGAGAGATTGGACTCAAATTGATCCACTTTAAATCCACTGCGTTTCCTGTTGTTATGATTTAAAAAAATTAAAGTTTCGTTAATCCGTTTGTTAGAAACTTCAG